>NC_134471.1:64740654-64958154 GCF_964194025.1 Convolutriloba macropyga
ACTATCACCAACGTAACCCCCACACACTCATAGATAGATGTTCCACAAACGAGCTCATCTACGAATTGGGAATAATGATTACATGACCAAGAAATATAACATTTGATCGCTTCCAGCTGATCACAGTACAAAAAAACGAGAATCTCGAGATATTTTTCAGCAGACTACGCGAACTCGGCTCCAAAGCAGCCCTAGGGAACGTCGAAGAAAATCTGATAAAGGACTTCTTTATAGCAAAAATGAATAACACAGCAATCCAGATGGAGCTGCTTTCCGAGGTTCGCACACCTGCTCAAGTTCTCAATTTTGCTCTCTCACGGTAGAGCGGCCAAGAAAATCAAAGAGAGATATTACGCTCTAACCCATCACACTGGAATCAAGTAAACGCAACAACACAACAGAATAGTCGTCCACAGATGCGTCAGCAAACAAACGTACAATGACAACAAACATCACAAGAAGAACAACAATGTTGGAGACGTGGAGCTGCATTCACCCAAGAACATACCAAAATGCTGCCCAGCAAAACAAGCACAATGTAACATCTGTAAAAAGATGGGACATTTTGCAAAATTGTGTAGATCGAAAATGCAAGAAAGACCCAGGCCAAAACCATCTCAACGAGCCCCACAGCAAACATACAACCAATCTCCAGGGAGTACTCAAACAAGACGTGTCCGACACGTTACAAAACAAAGCCAAGACGTAAGCCAAACAAACGTAGACGACGAATTGGAGTCAATAGACCCCGAATCCACATTTTACCTATAAAAGAGCTCACAGAAGACTGGGCAAACATAAACTAGGTACAACCACGGGTATTTAGCCCACTAAGAAATATCATTCTAAACAAGAAAGAGAGTGATGAATTCTGGATAAAAAAAACTGGTAACAATTCGGATAAAATCGATTGGTTTGCAGATACAGGACAGCCCCGCAGCTTCATCAACCCGACAACAGCCAAGAATTCCTAGTGCAAAACCCCAACGTCAAAATTGAAAAATTTAACGAAAACAAACGCTACAGATGCTTTAATAACAAAGAAACAAAAATCAAAGGTGTAATCCACATGGATATCACGTCCGGAAGCTGGTGCACAAAAAGATGCCCAATCCTCATAGTGGAACAACACACGACAAAACTCATGGGACGAGACTTCCTACCAAAGCTTGGAATCAGCCTACAACAAACAAAACAACCAGGTAGGCAAATTCACCATATTTCAGATATCGAAACCGAAAAAAATATATAATGAGATGGATATTCAAAAAATAACCCTACCTATGTACACGGCTAGGCAGATCCAAAAACCACATAGCAAAATCGCTTTTCCGGGAAAACCACAATTGTAATCAACAAAAAAGAAGAAGGGTCCCACTGCATTTAATGGAAAAAGTAGAACAAAAACTAGACAAATTAATCAATGACAAACAAATAGAACGATTAGAAAAATGCCCGAACGTCGTTTTTATAAGCCCGGTTGTTATAACTGTACAAAATTACAAATCAGTAAAACTTGCCCTTGACTCGAAGAAGCTCAACAAAGCAATACATAAAATCAAATACCAAATGCAAAGCATCGACCACCTAATTGATGCAGTGGCATTACTTTTTTCTGAAAGAAAGCCATCCCCAGGGATGTATTGGTTCTCGAAAATTGACCTAAAATATGCCAACAGCCAGATCCCTCTAGAGGAATCTATAGTCAAACAGTGCAACTTTAGTGTCCTCGGAGGCCCGCCACAGGAACATATATGTCCATAAACGTTTTTTACTGACTTAAGGACATGCCAGCAACATTTCAAAAAACAATCGACACAATATTAGAAGGCATAATCTCAAAATTTGCATTCATGGACGATATCCTAGTAATTACCAAGGGATCATTAAATGAACATGAGAATGAAATAGATAAAATATTAGAAAAATTGGACAAAGAAAACCTGGCGATAAATTTGCAAAAATGCGAATTCATCAAAACCACATTCGAATGGTTAGGCTTCAAAATATCTCACCAGGGAACCGCCCTGTTAATCACAAAAACAGAAGCAATAAAAAAATTAGAACATCCTAAACCTTTAAAACAACTACGATCATTTATGGGGAGCACAAATCACCTCAAAAAATTATTCCTAATCTAGCAGAATTAACGGAACCGTTAAGATCGTTACTGAACAAACAAGATAACAAAAACAACCGTTCAAGCTTGAACGAAACACATTCAAAAACGTTCAACAGCAACAAACAAAAAATAAAACAAATTGTCGAAAACAAACTTTTCGATACAATAAAAGAAACACGTATCAAATGCGACGCTAGCAACAAAGGTCTCGGTGCCAGTATTGAAGAAAAACATGACAATGTATGGCACACCATAGCCTTCGCAAGCAGATTTCTAAATAATTACGAAAACCGATAGAGTAGAAACGAACTAGAACTTCTAGCCGTCGCATGGGCAGTCGAACACTTTAAACATTATCTACACGCTCAGGAATTCAAGCTATTAACAGACCATCAGGCCCTAATTTCAGCTTTAAAAGAAAACAGAGGCAATAAAACCTACCAAAGTCGATTAACAGGATGGGCACTTAGACTACTCCCGTTTAACTTTACAATTGAACATGTCCCAGTGAAGGACATGGAGTTCGCAAACTACCTATGTAGATATCTTTCACAACCCCCTCCCCACCCTCGAGCGACAGCACATAGTTCATAACTAACGCAATAAACAACTTCAAATATATTCTGCTGAATGACGCCATCGGAAAAATGAACGTAGACAAATACCAAATACGCAATGACGTAACACGTAGTAAAGCGCGTACAGCACTGAAAACGAACGCTTTTTGCCAAATTCGTAACAACAATCAGCCGCTTTCTAACAATCCAACTTAAAAATCTTCTACTCAAATTAATTCAATACAATCAAGTTCACTTAATCCATCAATTTACAAATCTTCTATCAAATTTCAAATTTTTCTAGCAATTTCCTTTTACCAAATTATAAATTATCTACTAGAATTAATTCTTTACACTCAAATTCTACTCCCCCAAAATCACAATCCCCAACCGCTAAGCCTGACCCAATTAACTCATTAATCCCCATTCCATCTTCAAACATTACAAAATTTCAAAGTGTCTTCGTAACGACTAGAAGAAACCCATAATTTTATACATATCTACAACCTATTCAAAACATAAAAAGAGCCCCAAACAAGTCAAAAATGTCTAGTCCTCCAAAAACATTTACATCTATCAGCACCCAGACCGAGGGAACTTCAAATAAAGGCTTGGGCAGAGCCCCAGTAAGGGATAATCCAAACATCACCATCTATGCCCTGGGAAATGGAACAAATAAGCCTCAGTATCGAAAAAACCTTTGCCAACTATTTGGGGAAGAATTCTTAGCGGAGACTACTCAGAAAAACAAACGACTAACCTCAATTATCAAACTAAATCGGCAACGTGATTGGAATACCCTGAAAACTGTTAGCCCAAAATTCCAGTCCCTCAAACTTGATTTATCGATCACTCCCTCGGAATGCATACTATATGACAATCGACTAAGGATTCCTAAGTTACTTAAACGACCTGTTATTGACTCTCTCCGCCAGACTCATCCTGGACAATTAGGAATGCTCCAACTAGCGGACCTGATCTGGTTTCCATGCATCCACCGAGATGTGACGTATTAAGCACAATCATGCCTGGACTGCATTAAGAACGGTAAAAATTTAAAAACCATTAAAAAAAAATCACATTTAGGTGAACTACTTAAACTAAAAGAACTTAATGAAAAAGTCCAAATGAATTTCGCAGGTCCCTTAACCTTCCGCGAACATAAAGATGACTACTATATATTAGTCACAGGCACCCGCCTAACACGCTACCCCCACGCACGAGTCTATAAAAATTGTGATACGGAAACGGCGCTTAAATACCTAGAAGAGCACTGTGATTTTCACGGTATACCACGCTCTATAAGATGCGACCAGGCACAAGCTTTTGAAGCGCGGGAATTTGAACTGTACTGTAAAGACAAAAATATTAAACTGATACTGGCCCCAGCAGGGAAACACAGAGCAACAGGGGTGGCACAGCGTATCATTCAAACGATTAAACGCCGAATAGCAATAATTCAAACAGACTCAATATGGTCTAACGCCGACTAAGCCCAACTCGTAACAAAATTAATCCAATCAATCAGACCTACCCCTAACACAGTTTCAAAAAAAAACCATTCGAGGCACATTTTGGAAGACCTCCGAATACAGAATTATTAAACATCATAATAAAACCAAACAAAACCTTGTTAACTTATAAAAAAAGTTTGCTCCTTTAATTCAGACAAGACGAAACTGAAACAACCAGTGCTCCCCAGGTAAACCGTGTGGGATCTCGACCACGATTCAGAGCCTGAACTAGACATCCAGTACAAGGATGATGAGTCAACACAAGGCTCTATCCCGCAAGCACTATCTCCGGACACATCAGATCCAGAGAACGCACCGCTGCTTAGCCACAAGCGCGTTCCTGGTAGGTTCACGCCATCTAAACTACAACTAACGTTCGGTGATAAAACATCTACCATCATTTACAAGACAAATATAGCTAGAAAAACTATAGCACGTAAAACTAATCCCGCAACGCGAGGATCGCAAAAACGACAATAGAAAATCATTCCAGATGGAAAAATTACTAACTATTCAGCACATACTATCACGCTCGACGCAAATAAAAAAACAAACACGGTCATTAGAAATAGCGCTCTAGCAATCGTAACGCAAACAATTCCCACACCCACAGAAATGAACACAATTAACAAAGCACAATTAATACACATGTTTGCATGCAAAACAGTTAACGAATATCACAGTAACCAACGTAAATTAAGACGTTTCTATTGAGAAGAACAAGCTGCGAGAGTCGCCCTAACCCAGCCTTGCCGCCAGACTCCAGTGAATCGAGAACCCTGTGGCATTCAGAAATACTCAAGGTTGCCAAAGCAAACCAAAAGAAACAGGCAAAACAAACGAAATCAAAGCCCATTCCAAGAGGAAGAAGCAAAAGTTAGACAGCAGCAGGGCAACAACGTTTGCACAAAAGTCAAAAGAAGCTGCTCTGAAACACAGCCAACTAGCCAAATCGGAGAAAAAAAACTCCAGCTCATCTGAGAACAAATCAATCATCAAAGCAACTCCCAACAAAGTACAAGCGTCGTCAACGACGCGAACATTCAACATCCGCGAAACTCCCTCGGGACCAACCTTCAAAATAACAGCATCCTCAGATGTCAACAACTTCATAAGCTCTCCAACAGATCCGAAAAAAAATTCCCGGACCACACAAAGCCAGATCGACCCCACGAGTCGACAAAATAGTAGAGTGCATCTGGAATCACAACTCACCTCGAAAGCAAGAACAAATTGACAACCCCATCGAAGTAGTCTACTCAGATAGCTCAAACTCAAAGGGAAAGCAAACTGAGGAGGTTATTACTTTGAAATCCACTCCAAACAAGGACAATCAAGGGTAAGAAGCTGAACCTCTGAAACACCATTGAAACTGAAGAGCACGAAGGAGGAACACCCAGCTCTATCTTGGACATACACCCGAGAGACTTCTACGATCTGTCAGAACTTTGATCCCAAAATTCTTCCAAGCGGGGGGTTGTGTGTTAAGGAGGGATTGCACAAGAAATACAAAGCAGACATACACTGATAGAAACTCAAGGGCTCGCAACTAAGCATCAGAACCTACTATTATATACACTCTTTAAACTATATGTAGATTTACCTATAATTCGTTGCATGTTTTCTTTTATACTTCAGTTCTTCGGAACATTATCTGTTTCTTCAGTTAGCAAGTACTGTCTGGTAACTAAATTAAGTTCAGTCTAACTCTCGCCGCTTTAGAAAAAGCGCTCGTGACAAGAAAACGAATTTAATTTCAGTTGACATAAATCGAGAAACCTCGAAATAGAGTATTTAACAGCCAGATTTTTCCCCAAGCATCAGCATAACAATAGTAATAATAACAATAATAAAAATAATAATATTAATAATAAGAATAATAATACTAAGAATTACAATAGTGACAGTAATAATAAAAAAATAAAAATAAAAATCAAACATAATAAAATTGATAAAAAGGATAATAATAAAAATAATAATAATAACAACAAAAATAAAAAAAAGTAATACTAATAATAATAATAATGATAATAATAATAACAAGAAGAAGAATATTAATACTAAGAATTACAATAGTACTAATAATAATAATAATAATAATAATAATAATAATAATAATAATAATAATAATAATAATAAAAATCAAAAACAAGCAAAATTGATTAAAAAAAAGATAATAATAAAATTAATAATAATAACAACAACAAAAAAATAATACTATTAATACTAGTAACAATAAAAATAATAATAATAATAAAAATAATAATAATAATAAAAATAATAATAATACTAATAATCATAATAATCATAATAATAACATAACGGTAAAAATAAGAATAACAGTGATAATATTAATTTTAAGGAAAGTAAAAATAATAATGATACAAATGAAAATAATAATAAAAGTCATAATACAAAAAAGTAAAAATCTTTTTAATTATAATAAAAATAACAATAATAATAATAATAATAATAATAATAATAATAATAATAAAAATAATAATAAAAATATTATTCATAACAATTACAATAAAAATAATAACAATAATAATAATAATAATAAAAATAAAAATTAAAAAAATTATATTTATAACAATAATAATAATAATAATTATAACAGTAATATTAATATTAAAAATAAAAATAATAATAATAATCAGAATAAAAATTATATTAGTGGAATTAATAACAATACATATTGAAATACTCCGCTTGGAGTGGCAACTAAGAACTAGAAGTATTATCTTTTAACTCTTTATTTTATATGCTGTTTAATAATAATTTGTAAATAATTTCATCTTTGTGTTATCATTTTTGCCACAGTCCAGTTGACTAGATTGGTACTTGGCTGGTTAGTCTGCTTAGAGATAATTTTTTGCAGACGATAAACTGTGAAACTAGAAAACGGTTACATACTTTTCGTGGCTTTAATTAAACTTCTTAAGTTGTTCTCTTAACCGCCAATATTGAGCAATCATATAGAGTAAGACCCTTACCCTCTCCCGTGCACATTCCTCGACCTAGAGTAGAACGTCAGGTACAATTCTACACGCAACCACAGTCTACACACAACAAAATACACGACATTCCCCACTCCATAAGGAGAACGGAATTACTCATCATCACGTGGCGCATTCGAGCAGATCTCCAGTTGGAATAAATCTCTTCTGGGAAACCGGCGCAAACACACCTACAGAGTGGCAAACGTGGATAGCAACGTTCAATCTGGCCATGATAGCCCAACATAACCTAGAAGTCGATAAGCTACTGCGGCTAAAGCCAGCTAGAAAGGAATTATTTTATCCGACAATGCCAACACTCAACACTCGAAGAAAAATTCGAAAACGAAACAATAGATGAGGCACGACAGCGGAAGCAACGAAACGAAAAAAGATGTGTGGACTGAGAAAATGAATGCAAGATAATAGAAACCAGGAGCCCGACTGTAGACAGAGTCGCATCGGATTGAGTTTACATCAAAGTCAAAATCTTGATATATCTATCCCTTGGAGCTGAGGCCTGTCGTACAATCCATCAGAGAAATCAACACAAAAAATTGACAGGTGCACGACAAATGAGCTAGTGCACGAACTCACCCTCACCTTCATCCGCCCAAGAAACATTACATTTGACCGATTCCAGCTGTTCAAGGCACAACAACAAAAGAATGAAAGTCAAGAGACCTTCTACAGCAGGCCTAGGGAGATGGGGTCGCATTGCAGATTTGAACACCTGGAGGCGGACATAACCAGGGATCTCGTTATCAGTAATATGAATAACACAACGATCCAAATGGACCTCCTTTCAGAATTCAAGACACCCCCCGCGAGAACGCGGACAGGTGAATCAACGAGAAATACAAAGAGCAAATAACAGCTCCAGCTGGAGTCAAGTCAGCTACATAAGACAAAATTTAAGAGCATCACAACCCATGCCAGAGCGCAGAAGACCACCACAGCAAATTTCCTCCAACACACAAAACAGATATCCAAACAGCTTCACTCCCAGAACAACTAACAGCCAAACACGGAGAGTTCCTCACTTTAAAGACAAAACAGACCAGACGTAACACAAAACCCCGAAGGAGAATCAAAACAATCAAAGGAAGTAGACTCAGAAGCGGCACTCTACATGAAGGAAATCACAGAGAATTAGGCCAATGTGAACCTAATTCCACAAGGCCTTCAAAATTCCATGAGGAGAAAAAATCCTTAATAAACGACGGATCAGGAGAATTCTAGGTATCAACCACAACTAACAACAAACAAATTGTCTGGTTGGCCGACACTGGTTCTCCCAGAACATTCATGAACATCTCAATGGCGAATGACCTGCTACTACTTATCGAGAAAGCGAAAATAATACCTTACAATCAAGGTGAAAATTTCAAATGTTTCAACAACAAACAGATACAGATCGAAGGAGTGCTACAGATAGACTTAAGATCAGGATCATGTAACGCCCCCGACTGTCAAATACTCTTGGTGGAGAACAAAACGCACAATATCATGGGAAGAGATACTCTTCGTAAACCCGGGATAACCTGTAAACAGTACAAAAACTCAGGTAAGAAAATACTGCACATTACGGACACCACAACAGAATCAAACATAATGAAATGGATACTTAAAAAACACCCAAATTTATGCACACGGTTAGAGAAATCAAAAAACCACATGGCCAAGCCAACAATGAAAGAGAATTTCATCCCCGTCCAACAAAAAGAAGAAAGAGTACCACTACATTTTTTAGAAAAAGTAGAAACTCAAAAAATTGAATCAAGACAAAAAAATAATCAAATTAAAAAAATGTTTTGATAAATATTTCATAAGTCCGGTCATGATATCAGTAAAACGAGACAAAAACGTAAAATTTGCACTGGACTCAAAAAATTTCAACGATGCTATACACAAAAACAAATATCAAATGCAAAGCATCGACCACCTAATTGATGAAGTGGCAACATATGTCTCCGTGCGGAAACATGATACTGGTCAGTTCTATTACAGTAAAATCGATCGTAAATAAGCTTACAGTCAAAACTCGTTGGACGCAAATATCCAAAAACACTGTAATTTCAACATACTAGGTGATAAAACAACAGGAACATAACGTTTCACCAATGGCTTTTAAGAATTAACAGACATGCCATTCCAGAAAACGATAGATAAAACATTGGAAATTGTTAACTCTAAGTTCGCATTCCTAGATGATAATACTAATCATTAGGAAAGGCTCACTTAATATCACCACGAACGAAAAATCGAGAAGTTCTTCCTCTTTTGGACAAAGAAATCCTAGCTATAAAATTACAAAAATATGAATTTGCGAAACAAAACCTCACATGGCTAGGATTCAAAATAAATCCAAATGGACTTCTCCCAACTCAGAAAAATGCCACGCCGTAGCAAAGTTAGATATTCCAAAAACACTAAAACATTTACGCTCGTTTATGGGATGCATCCACCACCAAATAAAAATCACACCACACTTCGCAAGCCTAAGCGAACCCCTCTGTCCACAGCTATCAAAAAGCAACCTCAAACCACAAACTAAACTGGACTGGAAACCAATCCACATGGAAGCCTTCACAAAAATAAAAGCAATAAAATCAATAACCAAAAACAAATTCATTGACGTAAAATGTCCTACAAAAGTCCGCTGCGATGCGAGTGAAAAACGCTTGGGAGCATGCTTACAACAATTCGTAGATTCGATGTGGCGCTCCATCGCATATGCTAGCCGTTTTTAAACAATCTAGAGCAACGCTATAGCACAAATGAATTAGAACTACTAGCAGTAGTTTGGGCGTTAGAACACTTCAAATTTTATCTAAACGGGTCCCACTTCACACTCCAAATGGACCATCAAGCACTCCTAAGCGCACTCAAAGAAAACAGAGGAAATAAAATATATCAAAGCCGTTTAATAAGATGCGTAGATAGACTCCTCCCATTTCAATTTTTGGTTGAACACATTCCGGCAAAAGTATGGGATTCGCGGATTACCTCAGCAGAAACCCCGCAGGTGAACCCATACCCCCTCTGATAAAGACAAAAACTTCGTCATTGATACTATACAGGAAAATAAACATGCACTATTACGCAATAACATTGCTCAATTTGGAGCAAATAATGCAAATAAAGCAAGCACACACAAGAAATTCAATGACGTCATAACTACCAGTCACATTCACACACAGAAAACAACTGCTTTTGCCAATTACCACGTTTCAATCAGTCGCTCTCCTCGCTTCATATTTCACATCCTTTAAATCAACATGTTAACTCCAAATCTAAGTTAGTAGCCATCACAACACGCGCAAATCCTTCCAGAGAAACTTTCAAAATCCCAATTAGGAAAAGATTCAGAGCCCCGAAGAGAAAAAACAACAATCCATATGGAACAGCCGACTCCAAAAAATTTCAACTCATTAGCCACCCAAACAGTCACCACCTCCAATAAAGGGAGGTGACTAGACCTCTTAGACTTGTCAAAACTTGAAGCTCTATTCACATCTTACGATGAAATCCCCCTTGTATCGTGAAAATCCTAATCGCGTCTCCAACGAATAATTCAACAAGCTTCTAAGAAAGAACTACGTACCATCATTGCATTCGTCAAAAACGGCGATTGGGAGAAACTAAAAGCCATTAACCCGCTCTATTACCGCATCAGAAGATATTTATCAGTCTCCCCAACCGGATGCCTATTTTATGACAACAAACTTGTAATTCCAAATAAACTCAAATGGATGGTACTAGAGACCATTCACAATAAACACCCTGGACAAGCAGGAATGCTGGCTCTTGCTCAACTTATATGGTATCCGCATATCCACTCCGATATTATTGCTCAGGCTCACTCGTGCCGTCACTGCACAGAGAAAGGTAAAAATCTAAAACCTCTAATCCAAAAATCACAATTAGGAAAACTGCCCTCACTATCGGAACCAAACGAAGAAGTCCAAATGGACTTTGCGGGACCTATCCCATTCAAAAATCCCATCCAATCAAATTACATCCTAGTCACAGTGGACAGATTATCTAGATAGCCGCACGCAGAAGCATTCCACAACTGTGACACAAAAACTGCTACAGAGTATCTGGACAGTAATTGTAAGGTACATGACATGCCCATGTCTATTAGATGCCACCAAGCCCAAGCGTTTAAGGCCAGACGATTAGAAATCTACTGCAAGAGCAAAGCATTAAATTAATACTCGCTCCAGTCGGAGACCATAGGGGTACGAGTATGGTAAAAAGTTTGTTTCAAACAATAAAACGCAGACTAGCTGATCAAGATATTGACCCCAACTGGAATCAATCAACTCTCAGCAATAAATTAGCAAATATAATAGAAAACATCAGACTTATCCAATATGCAACAACAGAGCTAAGCCCATTTGAAGCACGCTCGGGTACAAAACCAAACACCGAAATTTCTGATATAGTCACTAAACCGTCACACAAAAACCTATCATACAATAAATTATTTTCGCACTGTTTTGACAAAAAGATCCCGAAACATGGTGTCCTCACTAATGAAGAGATGTGGCGCCACGACGGCTGATCAGAAGATAACTTCGACATCGCGTACACAGAACCCGACACATCATTGCCCGCAAACATTGAAAGCGATGAGTCAGACAACAGACCCCTCCAAGCGCCTGCAACACGTAAGCTTACACATTCGGAAATTCACTTCACACAAGGAGAAAAAACAACAAAAATAATAGTAAATAAACGCAATATGGCTCGTAAAACTATCAAACGAAAAGCAAAAGAACCACGACCAACACTTGCACCACAATGAAATATAATTCCAGATGAAACAATCACCAACTACACTCCTCACACAATCACTTTCGACACACCTCTAAAAAACACATAGTCATTAGAAAAAACAAAATAAATATTGCAACAGAAACTAAACCACACCCAAAAGAAACTAAACCCCGTACAGCAACCCGTATGGAGCAATCCCGTCTTGGTAGCTTGCAAGACGATAGGAAAATACAAGCGTAGCCAAGAAAAAATAAGAAACTTCTGTTTAGAAGAAGCCAACATAATGAACAACCAACATATTGAACAAAGATAATGAACAAAGACCCTCGATGAACCAACATAATGAACAAAGACCCTCAAGCTCATCCACGCGGACAAATGCAAAAAAAAAGAAAATTGTTCAAACAAATTAGCAGAAGCAACAAAAGCAACGATCCTCTAAAAGGAAGGCGGCGTCGGCCAGTACATCCACACGCACCACGAAGTCAAAAAAACGGCGGTTCTCGTTAAATAAAACACTGTCACAGTCTCAATCGGAGAAGAAAGCAAAAACGCTACCTTCATTCAACATCAGATCAAGACAACCTGCATTTAATTTATCTCCAGAGACGACAATGAAAAATCAGAGGCAAACAACAGTTTTGTACACTTCATCGACAACCTTGAGGAAAACAGTGAAACCATGGTCTTCAAAATAGACACGGACTCCCGAACACCGTCACAGATCAAAATCTTCGCCTCATCAAATGCAAACATTTTCTCGGGCGTTACCGCCGGACCAACCCAAGCATCTGAACTCAACCTCCCTGATGAGGAGCAACACTCCGTATAGCCCGATCTCAATAATCCAGGCACCACCAAAGAAGGCCCCGGACACAAGTGCAAGCGAGGAACAAGTCCAAAGAGACTAATGCAATGTCTTCTTAGCAAATCACCAAACTGACCCACAGCCGGACCAACTCCATACGGAGCAAACACTGGACATCCCAAAATCGTACCGAGCAACGGCTCATTCGGTTTCATCAACGACAAACTACCTCCACTCAACATTACGGGAGACTCCAAGTGGAACGTCGAGCGTCTACGCCGCCCCCCCCCCCTCAACTTCCCCCAACAACGACGACAGTTCAGATCCACTGAGGATGCCAAACTACTAAACGAACTGCTCTAAACAACACTTGGTTTCCTCGTTGGGGGGATAAGATACTCCGCTTGGAGTGGCAGCTGAGAACTAGAAGTGTTATCTATAAACACTTTAATTTGCATGCTATATAAAAATGTTTTGTAAATAAGTTCATCTTTGTGTTATCACTGTTACCACAGTCCATTTGACTAGACTGGTATTTGACTGGTTCGTCTGCTAAGAGATGTAAGTTCGCAGAGGATAAACTGTGAATCTAGAAAACGGTTACATACTTTTCGTGGCTTTAATTCAACTTTATAGGTTGTTGTCTTAATCGCCATTATTGAGCAATCATATAGAGTAAGACCCTTAATCTCTCCCGTGCACAGTCCTCGACCTAGAGTAGAACGTCAGGTACAATTCCACACGGAACCACAGTCTACAGAATGCACACAACAAAATACGCAACATGCCCCACTCCATAAGGAGAACGGAATTACTAATCATCACACATATAATAAGATCAGTAATAATAATAATGAAAATAATAATAAGAAGAAAAATAAAAAGAATAATAACAATAATAATAATAGTAACAATATTAATAACAGTTAAAATAACAATAATAATAAAAGTAATAATAATATTAATAATAAAAACAATAACAATAAGAACAAAAATTATATTAATGAAAATAAAATTAATACTAACAAAAAAAATTAATAATAATAAAAATAATAATAAGAGTAATAATAATAATAATAATAATAATAATAATAGTAATAATAATAATAATAATAATACTAAAAAAATAATAATAATAATAATAATAATAATTGTAATATTAATATTCATAATAATAATAATTTTTATTATTATTATTATTATTATTATTATTATTATTATTATTATTATTAATATTAAAATTATTATTATTATTACTATTATTATTATTATTATTATTATTATAAGCAAATTAGAAATAACATTGATCATAATATTTATAAAATAAAAATAATATTAGTAAAGATAATAATAATGATGATAATAATAATATTAATAATAATAATAATAATAATAATATAATAATAATAATAATAATAATGATAATAATAATAATTATGATGATAATAAAAATAATAATAATAATAATATTAATATTAATGGTAGTAATGTTGAAAAATAAGACATTTATTGTTATGGTGATCCCTGGGGAAAAAACACTGGCGGCTAAATACTCAATTTCGAGGTAGCTCGATTACATTCAACCGAACTTAAACATTTCTTTATTTTAATGTCACGCTCGCTTTTTCTAGAGCGACTTACGAGAGTTTGAACTTAATTTAGTTACCAGACGATATCTGCTAACAAAACAAACAGAAATCATTCCGAGGAATAAGACATATGACTGAACAATTGCAACGAATGATAAATATATCTAAATATAGTTTGCAGAGAGTTTATAATAATAGTATGTGATGCTTGGTTGCGATCCTTAGGGATTGAGTTTCTTGAGATAAGTAGCTAAGTTGTGTTTCCTGTGGAATCCCTCCATCAAATACCCCCTGGGACGAATTTTGGGCTCAAAATGCTGATGGGTGGGATAAGTCCCTTGGATTGATATCCGAAATAAATCTTTCTGCTCCTGCCTCGTGCCCTTCCGTCCGTCTCATTTTGCGATGAGGGGTTCGGCTTCTACAATTGGGCTCTCTTCATTTGGAGTGGAGTCCAATATGACTACTTCTGTAGCGTCCTTTTCTGTGGAGTTGGAACTATAGAGATATACCACTTATATTGGGATAACATTAATTGGCTATTTGCGAGGTGATAACGGATTCTAGATTCGGTCGACAATTTTTTCGACTCGCGGCGTTGATCGTGCGTTGCTTGGTCCGGGGACCTTCGATGGATCGAGTGGGGAGTTCATTAATTTTGTTCGGATTTGAGGATGCTGTCATTGTGAATGTCGATCACGAGGGAGTTTCGCGTATATTGAATGTCCAAACAGTTGAATAGGACTTTAGGTTTTTTGGAGCTGTCTTCAGAAACGACCTCAGAAAGTTGTAGCCCTCGCAGTGTCCCTCTTTTTGCTTCTGTCTCTTCGCTTTGATTTGGGCTTTGCTTGTTTCTTCTGGTTAGCTTTGGCTAGCTTGAGAGTTTCGGCGTGCCCCATGGTTTCGCGTTGAACTTGGTTCTGGCTTATACAACTTGATGGTTGAATCAAGGCGGCTCGTGCAGCTTGCTCTCCTAAATAAAACCGTTTTAATTTACGTTGGTGACTGTCGTATTCATTAACCGTTTTGCATGCAACCATATGTTTCAGCCGTAGTTTAGATTCGGTTACCGTTTGCGTTTGATTAGGTACAGTTTGTGTGACAATTGCCAGATCGTTTTGTTTTATGACTGAGTTTTTTCTATTATTTGTGTCTAAAGTAATAGTATGGGGTGTTTAATTAGTAACCGTTCCATCTGGAATGATGTTCAATTTTTGTTTTAGGGAGCCTCTTGTCGCGGAGTTTGTTTTACGTGCTATTTTTTTTCGAGTTATATTTTTCTTATTGTAAATCACGGTTGATGTTTTATCACGGAAAGATATTTCTAAATTTGATGGTGTAAACCCACCAGGAACGCGCTTGGGGCTAAGCAGCGGCGCGTTCTCTGAATCGGTTGTTTCCGGTGACGGTACCGTGGGCCTATCTTCTTTCAGTGCCTCCTCGTCCTTGTACCGAAAATCAAGCTCCGGTTCGGAGTCGTTTTCCAGGTCCCACATTGATTCCCTGGGGAGGACGGGTTGTTTTAGCTTCGCCTTGTTTGAAGCAAAGGATTGTATTTTGTGATACGATAACCTGGTTTTTTTGGGTTTTACAGGGATATTTGATAGTTCAGTATTAGGGGGTCTACCGAAGTGTGCCTCAAACGGTTTTTTTACTGAATTAGGAATCAGTTTTAATGCTCTATTATTTTCCTACGGTTTGTGCTAGATCGGAATTGGACGTTAGCGGATCTGATTGCATTATCGCTATTCTACGTTTAATGGTTTGAATTAGGCGTTCAACAACCCCTGTTGCTCGCTTATTCCACGCTGGGGCTTGAATAAGTTTGATAATTTTATTTTGCAGTAAAATTCAAATTCCCGCGTTTCAAAAGCTTGCACTTAATCGCATCTTATAGAGCGTGGTATACGGTGAAAGCTACAAAACTCATCTGAATATTTGAGTGCTGTTTCTTTACAACAGTTTTTATATACTTGCGCATGGATGTAACGTGTTAAGCAATCTACTGTAACTAAGATATAGTAATCATCTTTTTGTTCGCGGAATGCTAGGGGACTAGCAAAATCCATTCGATTTCCTGAATCTGGTTCGGTTAGGATGGGGAGGTTACCTAACTTTGATTTAGCTTGTAATGGTTTTAGATTTTTACCATTTATGACCATATTTTACGTCTCGCTGGATGCAGAGGAACCATATGAGATTCGCTAATCGGAGCATTCCTAAGTGTCCAAGATGTGTTTGATGTAATGAGTCAATAACCATCTACTTGAGCAACTTTGGGATCATTACTCTAATATCATATAAAATGCATCTCGAGGCAGTGACCGATACAAGGGAGTCACGTTTGAAGGAGCAAAAGTAAGGGCTAACGTCTTTTAATTTAGCCCATATGGTCTTAAATGAGCTGATAGATTCCTAACAGGTTTTTACGGACTATCGGATATGCCAGCTGAGTTTCAAAAAGCATTAGATAAAACACTAATCGGTACCACGAATACGTAATGCTTCCTAGACGACATATTAAGTGTTCTTGAAGGCACAATTGATTTACAAAGACTGAGGCAATGGATGCACTAAGGCATCCGGAGACATACAAACAATTGAAATCTTTCCTAGGGAGGGTTCATCACATTACAAAAATTTTAGCAAACCTAGCACAATTATGTCTTAATTTTCGGGATATAATGAAATAAGTAAAAGGATTCAGTTGGACAGATACGCATCAACACTCGTTTGATAAAATTAAATAGATTATAAAAAACGTCACAGAGATTAATCATTACAACCCAAATTTGAAAACGAAAGTCAAATGCGACGCATCTAGAGAAAAGTTCGGGGCCGCTTTAGAACAAGAAACAGCCGAGGGATGGAAAACTGTTTCATTCGCATCAAGATTCCTAAATAAAGCAGAAGCTGATTACAGTATTATTGAATTAGAACTTTTCGAAATTGTCTGAACTATAGATCATCCCCGTGCACCGAATTCCGGAATTCCTTCCGGGAAACCCGGGAATCTTAGCGCATCTTATCTTTTCCCGGTAATCTTAGCGGGAAACCCGGGAGTCTTAACGTTTCCCGGTAATCTTGACGGGAAAACCGGGAGTCTTAACGTTTCCCGGTAATCTTGACGGGAAAACCGGGAGTCTTAACGTTTCCAGGTAGTCTTGACGGGAAAACCGGGAGTCTTAATGTTTCCCGGTAATCTTGGCAGGATCGCGGGAGTTCTAACTTTTCTCGACTATCCTTGCAGGAAATCTGTATATAAGGATTTTTACTGCGAAACTTAACCCAAGATGAGTTATCCCCTTTTGGTGAAAAAGAGGGGAACGTCGGGAATCTCGAAATTTTTACTTTGGGGGTAGAAAAATTGATTTAAAAATAAAAATTTTTGATTTTCGTTCTTATTTTGTTTCCTTTCAACAATTTCTCTTGCAATCAACAGACTATTTTCTTTTGAAACATCTCAAACAATAGATAAAAGTTGGTAAATTTATAAGCTCAAGGGTCTGGGTTGGGAGGTTGATTTTTTTGCTCCATCATATAGAAATTTTAATCTAAATACAGAAATTTTTTTTATAAATTTTGTCTCATTTCAACACTTTCTCTTGCTCCCAAATGGTTCTTCGAAAAATGGCAAATATCAATTCAAAGTAGGCAAAAGCAGGAGCTGAAAAACCTATGTTGGTACTCGCTTTTTGCTCCATCATATAGAAAATTTCATTCAAAAATAAAAATTTTCGATATTTGCTCTAATTTTGTCTCGTTTCAACACCTCCTCTTGCAACCAACTGATTTTTTTCTTTGAAATATCTCAAACAAAATTTAAAAGTAGGTAAAAGCATAAGCTCATAAGCCTAGTTTGGGGGGTCGATTTTTTTGCTCCACCACATAGAAAAGTTGATTTAATTACAAAATATTTCGGATTTTTTTTATAACTTTTGTCTCCTTTCAACACTTTCGCTTGCACCCAACTAATTTTTCTGGAAAATCTTAAACAGTAATTGAAAGTAGGCAAAAGCAGGAGCTGAAAAATTTATGTTGGTGCTCTAATTTTTGCTCCATCATAGAGAAAATGTGATTCAAAATTAAAAACTTTCGATATTTGCTCCACTTATGCCTCGTTTCAACACCTTCTCTTGCAATCAACTGATTATTTTCTTTTGAAATATCTCAAACAGTGGATAAAAGTTGGTAAAATTATAAGCTCAAGGGGTTGGGTTGGGAGGTTGATTTTTTTGCTCCATCATATAGAAAATTTAATCTAAATACAGAAATTTTTGAATTTTTTTAATAAATTTTGTCTCATTTCAACACTTTCTCTTGCTCCCAAATTGTTCTTCGAAAAATGGCAAATATCAATTGAAAGTAGGCAAAAACAGGAGCTGAAAAACCTATGTTGGTGCTCGATTTTTTGCTCCATCATAAAGAAAATTTCATTCAAAAATAAAAATTTTCGATATTTGCTCTAACTTTGTCTCGTTTCAACACCTCCTCTTGCAACCAACTCATTTTTTTCTTTGAAATATCTCAAACATTATTTAAAACTAGGTAAAAGCATAAGCTCATAAGCCTAGTTTGGGGGGTCGATTTTTTTGCTCCATCACATAGAAAATTTGATATAAATACAAAAATTTTCGGATTTTTTTTATAACTTTTGTCTCCTTTCAACACTTTCGCTTGCACCCAACTAATTTTTCTGGAAAATCTTCAACAGTAATTGAAAGTAGGCAAAAGCAGGAGCTGAAAAATTTATGTTGGTGCTCTAATTTTTGCTCCATCATAGAGAAAATGTGATTCAAAATTAAAAACTTTCGATATTTGCTCCACTTATGCCTCGTTTCAACACCTTCTCTTGCAATCAACTGATTATTTTCTTTTGAAATATCTCAAACAGTGGATAAAAGTTGGTAAAATTATAAGCTCAAGGGGTTGGGTTGGGAGGTTGATTTTTTTGCTCCATCATATAGAAAATTTAATCTAAATACAGAAATTTTTGAATTTTTTTTATAAATTTTGTCTCATTTCAACACTTTCTCTTGCTCCCAAATGGTTCTTCGAAAAATGGCAAATATCAATTGAAAGTAGGCAAAAGCAGGAGCTGAAAAACTTATGTTGGTACTCGCTTTTTGCTCCATCATATAGAAAATTTCATTCAAAAATAAAAATTTTCGATATTTGCTCTAATTTTGTCTCGTTTCAACACCTCCTCTTGCAACCAACTGATTTTTTTCTTTGAAATATCTCAAACAAAATTTAAAAGTAGGTAAAAGCATAAGCTCATAAGCCTAGTTTGGGGGGTCGATTTTTTCGCTCCACCACATAGAAAAATTGATTTAAATACAAAATATTTCGGATTTTTTTTATAACTTTTGTCTCCTTTCAACACTTTCGCTTGCACCCAACTAATTTTTCTGCAAAATCTTAATTAATATCATTAATTGAAAGTAGGCAAAAGCAGGAGGTGAAAAATCTATGTTGGTGCTCGATTTTTTGCTCCATCATACAGAAAATTTGATTCAAATATAAAAATTTTTGATATTTGCTCTACTTATGCCTCGTTTAAACTCCTTCTCTTGCAGCCAACCGATTATCTTCTTCAAAATATCTCAAACATTAGTTGAAAATACGTGAAAAAATAGGCTCAAAAGTGTAGGTTGTGGGGCCGATCTTCTGTTCCATCATAAAGAAAATTTGATTTAAATACAAAAATTTTCGAAGTTTTTTTAACTTTTGTCTCCTTTCAACATTTTCTCCTGCACCCAACTGATTTTTTTTTGAAAAATTACAAACCTTGATTAACAGAAGGTCAAAGCAGGAGCTCAAGGATCTAAGTTTGAGGGGGGTTGATCGATTTTTTTTGCTCCATCAAATAGAAAATTTGATTCATCAAAAAAAACTTGGTTCATTTTTTTTTCGATAATTTGTGGCTAATATAGCGACGTTGAGTTTTTTATTGTTTACTTGTTGGATTTTCGGATGTCCAGTGACATATTACTGTACTGCATTTGCTTACATTGGCACCTTCCATCTCGTTTTTGAAGCAAATGTCAGTTATTTTCCAGAATTAAGCACGTTCTAAAATTGCAAAAATTGTTGTATGGTTCACAATTTTTTTGATTTCTCCGTTAATACTGTACCAAATTGAGTCAATTAAAGCCCGCTGTGTTACTACTTAGTACCACTTGGTTGCCAAACACAGTTGCTGTACAGGAACGGCCCAGCTATAAAGTTATTCTAGAGCAAATTTCAAAAATGTTCCCTCGGAACAATTTTTACGTTAATAGATTCAATTTTTTTTTGTTGGGAGCTTTTTGAAGTTGCAAATAGTGCTATTTATCCATTTTGCAAGTCTATGAAGCTACTACAACCAACAGTTTTTAGCTTTTTGACGATTTACCATTTTTGGTCTTTTCAGTAATTTTCAGTGAAATCGGTTTTTGACTCAAAACACACAAAACACCCTGGCCCCTTATGGCGAGGTGGGAATTTTTTCCCACCTCTTGGTAAGGGTCTTGGGTGTCAACTAAACTACCAGAGGACTTAACAGACGTCCAGAAACACGTGCGTGACGCTTCCGAACGTGGTTTTTCAGGTTTACTCGTTAATTGGGGCTCCGGGGAAAACAAAAAAACCGGCTTACTGTACAGGTTTTTGTTAATAACTCCTAAAGTACTGTACCAATTTCAACAAATGTAGGCTCATTTTGTTGGTAATGAACTCCTCTTGCTTAGTTTAGACGCTTGTTAGTTGGGCTGCCTGGTGAAAAAAATTATTCAAGTGCAAAATCGGAAAAATTAATGATTTTTGGACCTCTTGGGTCACCCTAATTTCGGTACCACAAAACAGTTGATTTAGTGTACTTATAGTGGCTCGTTAGATTCCCCAGAATGTCCTGATTATTATGCACTATAATTTGTATAGCGTTTTCCGTGGTCATGATGCTCAATTTTGACTCTGCAGTGGTTGTACTCTGCTTTTTTGGTTATTTGGTACCGGACCTTATCTTTGAAATATCTCGTCGTAGAAGGATCCGATTTCTGATCTGTTTGCATCATCTGTCAGGATATTAAATGAGCTTTCTCACAGTATATATAACGTATAGCGTTTTCTGTAATTTCGTTCAGTTTTTGGCCAGTAACGGTACCCCCATTTTGACCCCCTGAAGCAGGATACCTGACAAGCGGAGGTCGGATAGACCACTTCAAAATCAGTTTTTACTGTAAATTGTAGGTTGTTTAGACGCAGTATTTTCTCCTGGTTGTAATGGTGTAGTTTAATAACGTTGTTTGGCATGTTTTAGAGGTTAATTTTGACAATAACAGTGGTGTCACTATAACACGTGTGTCACTTGGTACCGGACCTTGTTTTTGTAATAGCTCCTCGTAGAGTGAACCAATTTGGCTCAAATTTTGAGGATAAGCGCAGTTTGAGTCGTACTTTAATTCTGCCAAAGATTAGTTTTGATCGGCCGTTTTTGAGATATTGTCCAGGACACTCACCTCCAGTTTAACATTTTGGTGTCCTGGTGCACCCATGTTTCTACTTGTGAATCGATGAAAATAGTGAATTGAGTTTTCAGGGGTGGTTTGTTGAACACCCAGTGGGGTGGGCTTGCTCTTCATATATAGTTTATGCTCCATTTTCAGTCGTATTATTTCAGAATCATGTCTGATGCTCCCGAAATATGTCATTTGAAGCGTATCCCCAAGAAGTGTACCAGTTCTGGCAGTTGCGGCAATGAGAACAGTTCTACACCCAAGCCATGCAGTTCGGCTAATGAGGTTTATGATTTGTGATGTTTTAGATAGGTACTGCATGTATAATAGTGCTTTCATGGTCTTGGGTAATAAGCGCAGGGGGGCATAAAATGCCAACCTAGATTTCCCCAAAATCACGTCAGGCTTTTCGTAGTGCATGCAATGTTTATGTGTCTTAGGCTTTATTGGTCTCAGCGTGTCTATAGAGACGGCCGATTTGGGTGTCAATTCGGTATTGTCTCTCTTTTTTGATCATTCCATGTACCGTTCATTTCATTTTGATCATTTCATGTAGTAGTAGTAGTAGTATTATTATTATTATTATTATTATTATTATTATTATTATTATGACTTCGTGCATATGCCACTGGGATGTTATTCCCGCTGTTAGGTTCTAGTATATGCACGACAGTTTTCACAGATACAAATGAATGTCCATGTGCAAGGATTCTGCTCATTCCAGTTCCTTTCGAAATAGCTCCATATGTATTCAATGAGTTTCCTCTTCAGTTGCTGCTCACCTCTCCACTTGTTAGTTATTTTTGTGACTGGGCCGGGCCGTCTCTACACTGTCTGGAATAACCAGAGTTTTGGTATAATAACCAGAGTTTTGGTATAATTGGCTCCAGTAGAGAAAACATGAAATTTTGAAAAAAAAACTTTTCTCGAAAAAGTCGTCTATTTTTCAAGATATTGGAAATAATACATATATTGTTTTTGTCGTGCTTTTTTATAGTTTCCTCAGTTGTACTGACTATATGAACTGTGACTTGTACCAAAATTTTTTCGAAATCGTAAAATTGCAACAATTGTTGTCATTTTCAAGGAATTTCAGTTTTTTGATAATTAGGTACATATTTTTACTTTTTCTCTAGCTCCCAATGAAAAAATTTTTGAGTTTCTTAGGCTTTATTGGTGTTACCCACACTCACAGTGCCTATGAAGACGGCCGAATCGTATGTAATCTCGGTTTTGTCTCTTTATTGATTATTTCGTAGTTAGGAGAACTAGGTGTCTTTTTTCTTCTAAAATAGGGCTTTTTTTCGCCAATTTCTTTCTAAACTTGACTCTTTTGTGTTCTTTGGGTTTAGAACCTGTTAGTTGTCACAAATATACGTCTCTATAGGCAAAAAGAACTAGAGTTTCTGTTTAATTGGCTCCAGTATAGAGAAACTTGAAATTATGAGAAAAAAAACTCTTCTCGAAAAAGTCTTCTATTTTTCAAGATATTGGAAATAACAGATATTTTGGTTTTTCTTGACTTTTTTCTAGTTTTCTCTGTTGTACCGACTATATGAACTGTGAATTGTATCAAAATTCCGTTGGAATCGGAAAATTGCAAAAATTGTTGTAATTTTCAAAGGATTTCAGTTTTTTGATAGATAGGTGCATATTTTTACTATTTCCCTAGCTCCCAATGAAAAATATTTTAGTTTCCTAGGCTTTATTGGTGATTCTCACTCTCACAGTGTCTGTAGAGACGGCCGATTCGTATGTAATTTCGGTTTTGTCTTTTTATTGATTATTTCCTAGTTAGGAGAACTAGGTGTATTTTTTCTTCTAAAATAGGGCTTCATTTTTTGCCAATTTCTCTCTAAACTTGACTCTTTTGTGTTCTTTGGGTTTAGAACCTGTTAGTTTTCACAAGTATACGTCTCTATAAGCAAAAAGAACGAGAGTTTCTGTTTAATTGGCTCCAGTATAGAGAAACTTGAAATTATGAGAAAAAACACTCTTCTCGAAAAAGTCGTTTATTTTTCAAGATATTGGAAATAATACAAATATTGCTTTTATCGTGCTTTTTTATAGTTTTCTCAGTTGTACTGACTATATGAACGGTAATTTGTACCAAAACTCCGTCGAAATCGTAAAATTGCAACAATTGTTGTCATTTTCAAAGAATTTCAGTTTTTTGATAATTAGGTACATATTTTTACTTTTTCTCTAGCTCCCAATGAAAAAATTTTTGGTTTCTTAGGCTTTATTGGTGTTACCCACACTCACAGTGCCTATGAAGACGGCCGAATCGTATGTAATCTTGGTTTTGTCTCTTTATTGATTATTTCGTAGTTAGGAGAACTAGGTGTCTTTTTTCTTCTAAAATAGGGCTTTTTTTCGCCAATTTCTCTCTAAACTTGACTCTTTTGCGTCCTTTGGGTTTAGAACCTGTTAGTTGTCACAAATATACGTCTCTATAGGCAAAAAGAACTAGAGTTTCTGTTTAATTGGCTCCAGTATAGAGAAACTTGAAATTATGAGAAAAAAACTCTTCTCGAAAAAGTCTTCTATTTTTCAAGATATTGGAAATAATAGATATTTTGTTTTTTGTTGACTTTTTTCTAGTTTTCTCTGTTGTACCGACTATATGAACTGTGAATTGTATCAAAATTCCGTCGGAATCGGAAAATTGCAAAAATTGTTGTCATTTTCAAAGGATTTCAGTTTTTTGATAGATAGGTGCATATTTTTACTATTTCTCTAGCTCCCAATGAAAAATATTTTAATTTCTTAGGCTTTATTGGTGTTACCCACACTCACAGTGCCTATGAAGACGGCCGAATTGTATGTTTTTTCGGTTTTGTCTTTTTATTGATTATTTCGTAGTTAGGAGAACTAGGTGTCTTTTTTCTTCTAAAATAGAGCTTCTTTTTTCGTCAATTTCTCTTTAAACTTGACTCTTTTGCGTTCTTTGGGTTTAGAACCTGTTAGTTGCCACAAATATACCTCTCTATAGGCAAAAAGAACTAGAGTTTCTGTTTAATTGGCTCCAGTATAGAGAAACTTGAAATTATGAGAAAAAAAACTCTTCTCGAAAAAGTCTTCTATTTTTCAAGATATTGGAAATAATAGATATTTTGGTTTTTGTTGACTTTTTTCTAGTTTTCTCTGTTGTACCGACTATATGAACTGTGAATTGTATCAAAATTCCGTTGGAATCGGAAAATTGCAAAAATTGTTGTAATTTTCAAAGGATTTCAGTTTTTTGATAGATAGGTGCATATTTTTACTAATTCTCTAGCTCCCAATGAAAAATATTTTAGTTTCCTAGGCTTTATTGGTGATTCTCACTCTCACAGTGTCTGTGGAGACGACCGGTTCGTATGTAATTTCGGTTTTGTCTTTTTATTGATTACTTCCTAGTTAGGAGAACTAGGTGTATTTTTTCTTCTAAATTAGATCTTCTTTTTTCGGCAATATCTCTCGAAATTCGACTATTTTGTGTTCTTTGGGTTTAGAACCTGTTAGTTGTCACAATTATACGTCTCTATAGGCAAAAAGAACTAGAGTTTCTGTTTAATTGGCTCCTGTATAGAGAAACCTAAAATTATGAGAAAAAAAACTCTTCTCGAAAAAGTCTTCTATTTTTCAAGATAATGGAAATAATAGATATTTTGTTTTTTGTTGACTTTTTTTATAGTTTTCTCAGTTGTACAGACCATATGAACTGTGAATTGTACCAAAATTCCGTCGGAATCGGAAAATTGCAAAAATTGTTGTCATTTTCAAAGGATTTCAGTTTTTTGATAATTATGTACATATTTTTACTTTTTCTCTAGCTCCCAATGAAAAAAATTTTGGTTTCTTAGGCTTTATTGGTGTTACCCACACTCGCAGTGCCTATGAAGACGGCCGAATCGTATGTAATTTCGGTTTTGTCTCTTTATTGATTATTTCGTAGTTAGGAGAACTAGGTGTAATTTTTCTTCTAAAATAGAGCTTCCTTTTTCGGCAATTTCTCTCTAAACTCGACTCTTTTATGTTCTTTGGGTTTAGAACCTGTTAGTGGTCACTAATATACGTCCTTTTATGCAAAAAGAACAAGAGTTTCTGATTTATTGGCTCAAGTATAGAGAAACTTGAAATTATGAGAACCAAAAACTCTTCTCGAAAAAGTCTTCTATTTCTCAAGATAATGGAAATAATAGATATTTTGTCTTTTATTGTCTTTTTTGTACTTTTCTCAATTGTACCAACTATATGAGCCGTGATTTGTACCAAAATTCCATCGGAATTGTAAAATTGCAACAATTGTCATTTTCAAAAGATTTCAGTTTTTTGATAATTATGTACATATTTTTACTTCTTCTTTAGCTCCCAATGGAAAAAATTTTGGTTTCTTAGGCTTTATTGATGTCACCCACACCCACTGTGCCTATGAAGACTGCGGATTTGGGTAAAATTTCGGGATTGTCCCTTTTTTGATTATTTCGTTGCTAGGAGAACTAGGTGTAATTTTTCTTCTAAAATAGAGCTTCCTTTTTCGACAATTTCTCTCTAAACTTGACTCTTTTGTGTTCTTTGGGTTTAGAACCTGTTAGTGGTCACAAATATACGTCTCTATAGGCAAAAAGAACTAGAGTTTATGTTTAATTGGCTCCAGTATAGAGAAACTTAAAATTTTGAGAACAAAAACTCTTCTCGAAAAAGTCTTCTATTTCTCAAGATAATGGAAATAATAGATATTTTGTCTTTTATTGTCTTTTTTGTACTTTTGTCAGTTGTACCAACTATATGAGCCGTGATTTGTACCAAAATTCCGTCGGAATTGTAAAATTGCAACAATTGTTGTCATTTTCAAAAGATTTCAGTTTTTTGATAATTATGTACATATTTTTACTTCTTCTTTAGCTCCCAATGGAAAAAATTTTGGTTTCTTAGGCTTTATTGATGTTACCCACACTCACTGTGCCTATGAAGACTGCGTATTTGGGTATAATTTCGGGATTGTCCCTTTTTTGATTATTTCGTTGTCAGGAGAACTAGGTGTATTTTTTCTTCTAAAATAGAGCTTATTTTTTCGCCAATTTCTCTTTAAATTCGACTCTTTTGTGTTCTTTGGGTTTAGAACCTGTTAATTCTCACTAATATACGTCCTTTTATGCAAAAAGAACGAGAGTTTCTGATTTATTGGCTCCAGTATAGAGAAACTTGAAATTATGAGAAAAAAAACTCTTCTCGAAAAAGTCTTCTATTTTTCAAGATATTGGAAATAATAGATATTTTGTTTTTTGTTGACTTTTTTCTAGTTTTCTCAGTTGTACAGACCATATGAACTGTGAATTGTACCAAAATTCCGTTGGAATCGGAAAATTGCAAAACTTGTTGTAATTTTCAAAGGATTTCAGTTTTTTGATAGATAGGTGCATATTTTTACTATTTCTCTAGCTCCCAATGAAAAATATTTTAGTTTCTTAGGCTTTACTGGTGATTCTCACTCTCACAGTGTCCATGGAGACGGCCGATTCGTATGTAATTTGGGTTTTGTCTTTTTATAGATTATTTCGTAGTTAGGAGAACTAGGTGTAATTTTTCTTCTAAAATAGAGCTTCTTTTATCGGCAGTTTCTCTCTAAACTGGACTCTTTTGTCTTCTTTGGGTTTAGAATCTGTTAGTTCTCACTAATATACGTCCTTTTATGCAAAAAGAACGAGAGTTTCTGATTTATTGGCTCCAGTATAGAGAAACTTGAAATTATGAGAAAAAAAACTCTTCTCGAAAAAGTCTTCTATTTTTCAAGATATTGGAAATAATAGATATTTTGTTTTTTGTTGACTTTTTTCTAGTTTTCTCAGTTGTACAGACCATATGAACTGTGAATTGTACCAAAATTCCGTTGGAATCGGAAAATTGCAAAAATTGTTGTAATTTTCAGAGGATTTCAGTTTTTTGATAGATAGGTGCATATTTTTACTATTTCTCTAGCTCTCAACGAAAAATATTTTAGTTTCTAAGGCTTTACTGGTGATTCTCACTCTCACAGTGTCCATGGAGACGGCCGATTCGTATGTAATTTCGGTTTTGTCTTTTTATTGATTATTTCCTAGTTAGGAGAACTAGGTGTATTTTTTCTTCTAAATTAGATCTTCTTTTTTCGGCAATATCTCTCGAAATTCGACTATTTTGTCTTCTTTGGGTTTAGAACCTGTTAGTTGTCACAAATATACGTCTCTATAGGCAAAAAGAACTAGAGTTTATGTTTAATTGGCTCCAGTATAGAGAAACTTAAAATTTTGAGAACAAAAACTCTTCTCGAAAAAGTCTTCTATTTCTCAAGATAATGGAAATAATAGATATTTTGTCTTTTATTGTCTTTTTTGTACTTTTGTCAGTTGTACCAACTATATGAGCCGTGATTTGTACCAAAATTCCGTCGGAATTGTAAAATTGCAACAATTGTTGTCATTTTCAAAAGATTTCAGTTTTTTGATAATTATGTACATATTTTTACTTCTTCTTTAGCTCCCAATGGAAAAAATTTTGGTTTCTTAGGCTTTATTGATGTTACCCACACTCACTGTGCCTATGAAGACTGCGTATTTGGGTATAATTTCGGGATTGTCCCTTTTTTGATTATTTCGTTGTCAGGAGAACTAGGTGTATTTTTTCTTCTAAAATAGAGCTTATTTTTTCGCCAATTTCTCTTTAAATTCGACTCTTTTGTGTTCTTTGGGTTTAGAACCTGTTAATTCTCACTAATATACGTCCTTTTATGCAAAAAGAACGAGAGTTTCTGATTTATTGGCTCCAGTATAGAGAAACTTGAAATTATGAGAAAAAAAAACTCTTCTCGAAAAAGTCTTCTATTTTTCAAGATATTGGAAATAATAGATATTTTGTTTTTTGTTGACTTTTTTCTAGTTTTCTCAGTTGTACAGACCATATGAACAGTGAATTGTACCAAAATTCCGTTGGAATCGGAAAATTGCAAAAATTGTTGTAATTTTCAGAGGATTTCAGTTTTTTGATAGATAGGTGCATATTTTTACTATTTCTCTAGCTCCCAATGAAAAATATTTTAGTTTCTTAGGCTTTACTGGTGATTCTCACTCTCACAGTGTCCATGGAGACGGCCGATTCGTATGTAATTTGGGTTTTGTCTTTTTATAGATTATTTCGTAGTTAGGAGAACTAGGTGTAATTTTTCTTCTAAAATAGAGCTTCTTTTATCGGCAGTTTCTCTCTAAACTGGACTCTTTTGTCTTCTTTGGGTTTAGAATCTGTTAGTTCTCACTAATATACGTTCTTTTATGCAAAAAGAACGAGAGTTTCTGATTTATTGGCTCCAGTATAGAGAAACTTGAAATTATGAGAAAAAAAACTCTTCTCGAAAAAGTCTTCTATTTTTCAAGATATTGGAAATAATAGATATTTTGTTTTTTGTTGACTTTTTTCTAGTTTTCTCAGTTGTACAGACCATGTGAACTGTGAATTGTACCAAAATTCCGTTGGAATCGGAAAATTGCAAAAATTGTTGTAATTTTCAGAGGATTTCAGTTTTTTGATAGATAGGTGCATATTTTTACTATTTCTCTAGCTCTCAACGAAAAATATTTTAGTTTCTTAGGCTTTACTGGTGATTCTCACTCTCACAGTGTCCATGGAGACGGCCGATTCGTATGTAATTTCGGTTTTGTCTTTTTATTGATTATTTCCTAGTTAGGAGAACTAGGTGTATTTTTTCTTCTAAATTAGATCTTCTTTTTTCGGCAATATCTCTCGAAACTCGACTATTTTGTCTTCTTTGGGTTTAGAACCTGTTAGTTGTCACAAATATACGTCTCTATAGGCAAAAAGAACTAGAGTTTATGTTTAATTGGCTCCAGTATAGAGAAACTTAAAATTTTGAGAACAAAAACTCTTCTCGAAAAAGTCTTCTATTTCTCAAGATAATGGAAATAATAGATATTTTGTCTTTTATTGTCTTTTTTGTACTTTTGTCAGTTGTACCAACTATATGAGCCGTGATTTGTACCAAAATTCCGTCGGAATTGTAAAATTGCAACAATTGTTGTCATTTTCAAAAGATTTCAGTTTTTTGATAATTATGTACATATTTTTACTTCTTCTTTAGCTCCCAATGGAAAAAATTTTGGTTTCTTAGGCTTTATTGATGTTACCCACACTCACTGTGCCTATGAAGACTGCGTATTTGGGTATAATTTCGGGATTGTCCCTTTTTTGATTATTTCGTTGTCAGGAGAACTAGGTGTATTTTTTCTTCTAAAATAGAGCTTATTTTTTCGCCAATTTCTCTTTAAATTCGACTCTTTTGTGTTCTTTGGGTTTAGAACCTGTTAGTTCTCACTAATATACGTCCTTTTATGCAAAAAGAACGAGAGTTTCTGATTTATTGGCTCCAGTATAGAGAAACTTGAAATTATGAGAAAAAAAACTCTTCTCGAAAAAGTCTTCTATTTTTCAAGATATTGGAAATAATAGATATTTTGTTTTTTGTTGACTTTTTTCTAGTTTTCTCAGTTGTACAGACCATATGAACTGTGAATTGTACCAAAATTCCGTTGGAATCGGAAAATTGCAAAAATTGTTGTAATTTTCAAAGGATTTCAGTTTTTTGATAGATAGGTGCATATTTTAACTATTTCTCTAGCTCCCAATGAAAAATATTTTAGTTTCTTAGGCTTTACTGGTGATTCTCACTCTCACAGTGTCCATGGAGACGGCCGATTTGTATGTAATTTGGGTTTTGTCTTTTTATAGATTATTTCGTAGTTAGGAGAACTAGGTGTAATTTTTCTTCTAAAATAGAGCTTCTTTTATCGGCAGTTTCTCTCTAAACTGGACTCTTTTGTCTTCTTTGGATTTAGAATCTGTTAGTTCTCACTAATATACGTCCTTTTATGCAAAAAGAACGAGAGTTTCTGATTTATTGGCTCCAGTATAGAGAAACTTGAAATTATGAGAAAAAAAACTCTTCTCGAAAAAGTCTTCTATTTTTCAAGATATTGGAAATAATAGATATTTTGTTTTTTGTTGACTTTCTTCTAGTTTTTTCAGTTGTACAGACCATATGAACTGTGAATTGTACCAAAATTCCGTTGGAATCGGAAAATTGCAAAAATTGTTGTAATTTTCAGAGGATTTCAGTTTTTTGATAGATAGGTGCATATTTTTACTATTTCTCTAGCTCCCAACGAAAAATATTTTAGTTTCTTAGGCTTTACTGGTGATTCTCACTCTCACAGTGTCCATGGAGACGGCCGATTCGTATGTAATTTCGGTTTTGTCTCTTTATTGATTATTTCCTAGTTAGGAGAACGAGGTGTATTTTTTCTTCTAAATTAGATCTTCTTTTTTCGGCAATATCTCTCGAAACTCGACTATTTTGTCTTCTTTGGGTTTAGAACCTGTTAGTTGTCACAAGTATACGTGTCTACAGGCAAAAAGAACCAGAGTTTTTGTTTAATTGGCTCCAGTATAGAGAAACTTGAAAATATGAGAAAAAAACTCTTCTCGAAAAAGTCTTCTATTTTTCAAGATATTGGAAATAATAGATATTTTGGTTTTTGTTGACTTTTTTCTAGTTTTCTCAGTTGTACCAACCATATGAACTGTGAACTGGACCAAAATTCCGTCGGAATCGGAAAATTGCAAAAATTGTTGTCATTTTCAAAGGATTTCAGTTTTTTGATAGATAGGTGCATATTTTTACTATTTCTCTAGCTCCCAATCAAAAATATTTTAGTTTCTTAGGCTTTACTGGTGATTCTCACTCTCACAGTGTCCATGGAGACGGCCGATTCGTATGTAATTTCGGTTTTGTCTCTTTATGGATTATTTCCTAGTTAGGAGAACTAGGTGTATTTTTTCTTCTAAATTAGATCTTTTTTTTCGGCAATATCTCTCGAAACTCGACTATTTTGTCTTCTTTGGGTTTAGAACCTGTTAGTTGTCACAAGTATACGTGTCTACAGGCAAAAAGAACCAGAGTTTCTGTTTAATTGGCTCCAGTATAGAGAAACTTGAAATTATGAGAAAAAAAAACTCTTCTCGAAAAAGTCTTCTATTTTTCAAGATATTGGAAATAATAGATATTTTAGTTTTTGTTGATTTTTTTCTAGTTTTCTCAGTTGTACCAACCATATGAACTGTGAATTGAACCAAAATTCCGTCGGAATCGGAAAATTGCAAAAATTGTTGTCATTTTCAAAGGATTTCAGTTTTTTGATATTTAGGTGCATATTTTTTACTATTTCTCTAGCTCCCAATCAAAAATATTTTAGTTTCTTAGGCTTTACTGGTGATTCTCACTCTCACAGTGTCCATGGAGACGGCCGATTCGTATGTAATTTCGGTTTTGTCTCTTTATTGATTATTTCCTAGTTAGGAGAACTAGGTGTATTTTTTCTTCTAAATTAGATCTTCTTTTTTCGGCAATATCTCTCGAAACTCAACTATTTTGTCTTCTTTGGGTTTAGAACCTGTTAGTTGTCACAAGTTTACGTGTCTACAGGCAAAAAGAACTAGAGTTTCTGTTTAATTGGCTCCAGTATAGAGAAACTTGAAATTATGATAAAAAAAACTCTTCTCGAAAAAGTCTTGTATTTTTCAAGATATTGGAAATAAAAGATATTTTGTTTTTTGTTGACTTTTTTCTAGTTTTCTCAGTTGTACCGACCATATAAACTGTGAATTGTACCAAAATTCCGTCGGAATCGGAAAATTGCAAAAATTGTTGTCATTTTCAAAGGATTTCAATTTTTTGATAGATAGGTGCATATTTTTACTATTTCTCTAGCTCCCAATCAAAAATATTTTAGTTTCTTGGGCTTTTTTGGTGATTCTCACTCTCACAGTGTCTATAGAGACGGCCGAATTGTATGTAATTTCGGTTTTGTCTTTTTATTGATTATTTCGTTGTTAGGAGAACTAGGTGTCTTTTTTCTTCTAAAATAGAGCTTCTTTTTTCGCCAATTTCTCTCTAAACTTGACTCTTTTGTGTTCTTTGGGTTTTTAACCTGTTAGTTGTCACAAGTATACGTCTCTATAGGCAAAAAGAACTAGAGTTTCTGTTTAATTGGCTCCAGTATAGAGAAACTTGAAATTATGAGAAAAAAGCTCTTCTCGAAAAAGTCTTCTATTTTTCAAGATATTGGAAATAATAGATATTTTGTTTTTTATTGTCTTTTTTGTACTTTTCTCGGTTGTACCAACTATATGAGCCTTGATTTGTACCAAAATTCCGTTGGAATTGTAAAATTGCAAGAATTGTTGTCATTTTCAAAGGATTTCAGTTTTTTGATAGATAGGTGCATATTTTTACTATTTCTCTAGCTCCCAATCAAAAATATTTTAGTTTTTTAGGCTTTTTTGGTGATTCTCACTCTCACAGTGTCTATAGAGACGGCCGAATTGTATGTAATTTCGGTTTTGTCTTTTGATTGATTATTTCGTTGTTAGGAGAACTAGGTGTCTTTTTTCTTCTAAAATAGAGCTTCTTTTTTCGCCAATTTCTCTCGAAACTCGACTATTTTGTCTTCTTCGGGTTTAGAACCTGTTAGTTGTCACAAGTATACGTGTCTACAGGCAAAAAGAACTAGAGTTTCTGTTTAATTGGCTCCAGTATAGAGAAACTTGAAATTATGGTTAAAGAAACTCTTCTCGAAAAAGTCTTCTATTTTTCAAGATATTGGAAACAATAGATATTTTGTTTTTTGCTGACTTTTTTCTAGTTTTATCAGTTGTACCGACCATATAAACTGTGAATTGTACCAAAATTCCGTCGGAATCGGAAAATTGCAAAAATTGTTGTCATTTTCAAAGGATTTCAATTTTTTGATAGATAGGTGCATATTTTTACTATTTCTCTAGCTCCCAATCAAAAATATTTTAGTTTCTTAGGCTTTTTGGTGATTCTCACTCTCACAGTGTCTATAGAGACGGCCGAATTGTATGTAATTTCGGTTTTGTCTTTTTATTGATTATTTCGTTGTTAGGAGAACTAGGTGTCTTTTTTCTTCTAAAATAGAGCTTCTTTTTTTGCCAATTTCTCTCTAAACTTGACTCTTTTGTGTTCTTTGGGTTTTTAACCTGTTAGTTGTATTAAATATACGTGTCTACAGGCAAAAAGAACTAGAGTTTCTGTTTAATTGGCTCCAGTATAGAGAAACTTGAAATTATGAGAAAAAAAAGTCTTCTCGAAAAAGTCTTCTATTTTTCAAGATATTGGAAATAATAGATATTTTGTTTTTTATTGTCTTTTTTGTACTTTTCTCGGTTGTACCAACTATATGAGCCTTGATTTGTACCAAAATTCCGTCGGAATTGTAAAATTGTAAGAATTGTTGTCATTTTCAAAGGATTTCAGTTTTTTGATAGATAGGTGCATATTTTTACTATTTCTCTAGCTCCCAATCAAAAATATTTTAGTTTTTTAGGCTTTTTTGGTGATTCTCACTCTCACAGTGTCTATAGAGACGGCCGAATTGTATGTAATTTCGGTTTTGTCTTTTGATTGATTATTTCGTTGTTAGGAGAACTAGGTGTCTTTTTTCTTCTAAAATAGAGCTTCTTTTTTCGCCAATTTCTCTCTAAACTTTACTCTTTTGTGTTTTTTGGGTTTAGAACCTGTTAGTTGTATTAAATATACGTGTCTACAGGCAAAAAGAACTAGAGTTTCTGTTTAATTGGCTCCAGTATAGAGAAACTTGAAATTATGAGAAAAAAAACTCTTCTCGAAAAAGTCTTCTATTTTTCAAGATATTGGAAATAATAGATATTTTGGTTTTTGTTGACTTTTTTCTAGTTTTCTCAGTTGTACCAACCATATGAACTGTGAATTGAACCAAAATTCCGTCGGAATCGGAAAATTGCAAAAATTGTTGTCATTTTTAAAGGATTTCAGTTTTTTGATAGATAGGTGCATATTTTTACTATTTCTCTAGCTCCCAATCAAAAATATTTTAATTTCTTAGGCTTTTTTGGTGATTCTCACTCTCACAGGTTCTATAGAGACGGCTGATTCGTATGTAATTTCGTTTTTGTCTTTTTATTGATTATTTCGTAGTTAGGAGAACTAGGTGTCTTTTTTCTTCTAAAATAGAGCTTCTTTTTTCGCCAATTTCTCTCTAAACTTGACTCTTTTGTGTTCTTTGGGTTTAAAACCTGTTAGTTGTCACAAGTATACGTCTCTATAGGCAAAAAGAACTAGAGTTTCTGTTTAATTGGCTCCAGTATAGAGAAACTTGAAATTATGAGAAAAAAGCTCTTCTCGAAAAAGTCTTCTATTTTTCAAGATATTGGAAATAATAGATATTTTGTTTTTTATTGTCTTTTTTGTACTTTTCTCGGTTGTACCAACTATATGAGCCTTGATTTGTACCAAAATTCCGTTGGAATTGTAAAATTGCAAGAATTGTTGTCATTTTCAAAGGATTTCAGTTTTTTGATAGATAGGTGCATATTTTTACTATTTCTCTAGCTCCCAATCAAAAATATTTTAGTTTTTTAGGCTTTTTTGGTGATTCTCACTCTCACAGTGTCTATAGAGACGGCCGAATTGTATGTAATTTCGGTTTTGTCTTTTGATTGATTATTTCGTTGTTAGGAGAACTAGGTGTCTTTTTTCTTCTAAAATAGAGCTTCTTTTTTCGCCAATTTCTCTCTAAACTTTACTCTTTTGTGTTTTTTGGGTTTAGAACCTGTTAGTTGTATTAAATATACGTGTCTACAGGCAAAAAGAACTAGAGTTTCTGTTTAATTGGCTCCAGTATAGAGAAACTTGAAATTATGAGAAAAAAAAACTCTTCTCGAAAAAGTCTTCTATTTTTCAAGATATTGGAAATAATAGATATTTTGGTTTTTGTTGACTTTTTTCTAGTTTTCTCAGTTGTACCAACCATATGAACTGTGAATTGAACCAAAATTCCGTCGGAATCGGAAAATTGCAAAAATTGTTGTCATTTTCAAAGGATTTCAGTTTTTTGATAGATAGGTGCATATTTTTACTATTTCTCTAGCTCCCAATCAAAAATATTTTAATTTCTTAGGCTTTTTTGGTGATTCTCACTCTCACAGTTTCTATAGAGACGGCTGATTCGTATGTAATTTGGGTTTTGTCTTTTTATTGATTATTTCGTAGTTAGGAGAACTAGGTGTCTTTTTTCTTCTAAAATAGAGCTTCTTTTTTCGCCAATTTCTCTCTAAACTTGACTATTTTGTGTTCTTTGGGTTTAAAACCTGTTAGTTGTCACAAGTATACGTCTCTATAGGCAAAAAGAACTAGAGTTTCTGTTTAATTGGCTCCAGTATAGAGAAACTTGAAATTATGAGAAAAAAGCTCTTCTCGAAAAAGTCTTCTATTTTTCAAGATATTGGAAATAATAGATATTTTGTTTTTTGTTGACTTTTTTCTAGTTTTCTCAGTTGTACCAACCATATGAACTGTGAATTGTGCCATAATTCCGTCGGAATCGGAAAATTGCAAAAATTGTTGTCATTTTCAAAGGATTACACTTTTTTCATAGATGGGGGCATTGCTTTTTTTTGCTTTTGTTCGCTTTTGGAATACCAAGACCACCCAGCCCCGGGTATCAGGGGACACCACCAAGTGTAAACTGGTATCGCCCACCACATTTGGAATAAGTGGGACCACCCAGCCCCGGGTATCAGGGGTTTTTTTAGCTCTTAGGGGTTAATTTAGGCTCTAGGTTAATTTTTTTAATCAAGATTTTGCCACTCTTTCTTTGTTTTAGAACCGTAGAGTCAGCCAATCGGATAAGGAAAACGCACTGAAGAAAGGAGGCAATAAGAAACGGGTCCATAAGACCAATCTCTACGCAAAAGCTATTTCCCTTCGCTTCAATTGTTTTCACCCATCCTCCTCTGATGGACTAAGAGCGGCAAAGAGTGAACTAATTGAGCATTATCCACTAATAAAAAGTGTGTCTTTCCTGTGCTCAAGGAGAAACGAAAGTGGTTTGAACGGTTGGATGAACTTTCGCAACCCTTCCGATTGCGAAATCACAAAGCAACAGATGACAAACCAGCCAATCAGTAAAATTGAAATACTCAAAGATGGAGACGTTAGTAAGCCATGGTTCAAAGAGTCGATGATCTCCCAACCAGTTACCTTTAAAAAAAACGAGTGGTGTTGCCTGATGTCGATAACTTTTATAGTAGTGATGTGATGAAGTTTCCATGCAATAATTCTACTTGGTTTAGTGAACGTAATTGATTATTTATACGAATAAACGTGTTCATTTCATGTTTGTCTTTATAAAGGTGTATCATAGAGTAGCTCTTTTTACGTATGTGCGCAATTTAGGACTTTGTGGCTTGGGTCGCAAATTTTTTTATTGTTTTTAGTAAGGTAGGATATTTTGAGTCGCAGTGGCAGGTTTATTATGGTTAGTCGGGGCAGTTATTTTAACACCAGAACACCGGAGTTTGGGAATTTGAGGCTGAATTAAGTTTAAAGTCTAATCATAGCGCAGGTTGTGTGAGATAATATTAGCGACAGGCAAGATATTTTTGTTTTTTTTCGAGGATGCCTATATAATACTTGCTTCATTTTTGAACTATCATACGTTGTCTTTTGTAATTAGAATCTCTACTGATCTTCAGTTTCAATGAGCGAGCTGCAGAAGCTAGAGAGGGCACTTCAGCGCCTTGAAAAAAGCACAAGACGATCAGAGAATGAGCATCGATTGTTCGTGGGAACAGTTAGAAGACTGAGAAAGAAACGTGATGTTGCTGTACAGAGAAGTAGAAATGAGCCGGTTGCCGTCCCAAGTATACCGGACGAAAATGTCAATCCCAGTGATTTGCCATCGGCAGGAACTGAATCAGAAGAGTTATATCTAAAAACAGCAGTTTCGGCTACACAACTCGGGATTAATCTGGCTATCGAAAATTTTACTGAGGACGAGCTAATCAATTTTATTGTCAGCCCACAAAAAACATCCCGTGATCCTTTAGACAAGAACAAAATTTTGGAAATTAAGAAGCAGGTGAATTTTCATTTTCCCGGATGCTGGCCAGAGGCAAGGTGTGCTATAAATCAAAAGGGCAGAGACCTAAAAAGAGCAAAGTTGAGATCAGTGAAAGAGCCAGCTGCGCAGCCAAGTGCTGAGAGTGACGACTCCTCAAGAAATCTTGATAACATTGATGATTTTCTTGGAGCTAAGTAAATATTGTCAACTTTGTAGTTCGCGTTGAATGAATTTGTAAATTTGCTCTGCCGAATTGAAGTTGTTGAAATATGTTTTACTAGTCACATTTGAGCTAGTATGAAAGTAGATTGAAGCCAGTGAAGGCATCATTTGTGTATAGGCGGAAGAATTTTCTAGATTGTGTAATTCTTATCACCCAATTGTTATTCTTGAAATTTTTTTCCAGAAATGGCAATGTTTCCAAAGGCGGTTACTTTTCTGGGCAGTGACTCGAATTCCAAATCTGCGCGTTTAAACGATAAAAAACTGCTTGAGAACTTCCAGGGGATAGACTTTTTGTTTTTTTTTTGAAGACGGAAACTATAGAGAAATTGGCCTTGACCATAAGGCATGGCCGGACGAAATGAGCTACACATGCCGTAGCCATGTAAAGAAGGGAGATGTTCTCAGACTCTATTGGACGAAAAAGTTTTACAACGCTCGTTTCATTACCAAAGGCGATAGCAACTTTATAAAAGTTGTTTGCACTCAAATGGACAACAGGTTGGACAAGGCCAATACATCAACAGAGAAGGCGAATCTCTCCTTTTCTGCAGAAACAGAAGCCGCGATCGAGACAATCTCGCAGCAAAGTCGAAAACGGCCTTTGAGTGAATTGAACCTGTCATGCATTGACCCAAGTAGTCCAGTTCGTCGAATGCCCAAAAAAACCTTGTGCAGTCAAAACTGAAAACAATCTCCACGATGAGTTTGCCGAACGAAAGCGCTGATGAACAGAGCGATGATCAGTGTGAAGATGCCAATTCCACTATTCCGCAAGTTCAACACGGAAATAGTCCAACTATTTTTGATGAGAACAATGGCAATAGCCAGGAATCAGAAATCGAAGAAGTTGATACCGAAGGTGAAGAGGCAATTGATGCTTCCAGTGACACTTCGATTTTGAACAGAGTGTGTAAAGCGATTCGCTCTGTAACGAAGGTTATAGACAATCAGCGCAGAGAGACTAGGGAGCTTAGGTTATATCTCGAAAATGAATTGAAAGCTGCGATTCTGCTCCAAGTAGCGTTGTTAGTGAGGTCTCCATTGTAGAGAAACGGCAAATTTTTTTAAAAGGAGAGGACATGTCGCTGGTCGAAGGGAAGACTGCAAAGAAATATGGAAGGAATCTGGCGAGGAAATATTTTACAATTGAAGAGCTAAAAGACCGAAGAACCAATCCTAGGAAGTCAACATCCCTAGCATCACTTGATGGACAAAAATTGCAGGAAGTTAAGGAGCTAATCGAGGGACGGTTTCTGGGCGAATTTATGCAGGCGTGTGATGCAATAGACGATTTGGGGCGCGATATCAAGAAAGATATTGTTAGAAAAAGTAAGAAAGCTGCTGATGGAAATGATTGTAGTAGCAGACAGGAAGCAGAGTAAAAATGGCTATCGATGTCTCATCTGACTTCAGATGTCTACCTTAACTTTTCCATCTTTGTTGTATCTTATTTTAAACTTTGTCTTTAATGTTGTTTCTAATATAGCTTGTGCATTGACAATTATTTAGATGAGTATTTGATGTTCATAGCTGTGTTTTCTTTTCCTTAACTCTTTCATCATTGTTGTATCTTATTATAAACTGTGTCTTTAATTTTGTTTCTAATATAGCTTGTTGCTTGTGCATTGACAATTAATCGGATGAGTACTTGATGTTCATAGCTCGCAGCTTCACAAAAAATTTACGCTATCAATATATTTTGATTCTTTATGCAATTTGTTGCTACCAATATTGAAACTAGTTGTTGCCGTAAGTTCTTTTCGTGCTCAATGCTAAAGTTTTTGTCAAATTGGTTTCCCTGATTATACCAGTTCAAACTTGTTGCTCAATTAAAAAATTATTACCGTTTCATTTTTTTCTGTAGAATTGAGGTTTTCTTGGTCGTTCTAAATTTTTTCATAGTTCGTTGAAATATTTAAGTTTAAATGCAATGGTTGATAACATTGCTTGGACAGATCTTGCTCAAGTCGACGCAGTCCTTACAGCTGAGCTTTTGGATAACGGGAATGTGCAAACGCATAAGATTCTAAGTGTTGGTCCAACTGTCTGTGACTCAAACCGAAAAAAACTTGAAAGCCTTATGAGACGAGATTACTTGAATTTTCTAGAAAATTTCGATCTCCAACCCGGGAAAAAATCATTTTCAAAAGAAGCTGCCCATACAAGTTTAGGCGTATTTGCCAAGAAAAAATTTATTTTTAACGAAATTTTGTTTGGTTTAACTGGCTTCCTTGCTCCGATGCCTTCGTCTGAAATCATTGCGGGTGTCAATGATGTCTCTATTTTTGATCATTCGACGGGACCAAAATTGATGCTCGGTGGTGTTTCGTTCATTAATTCCTCATGTAGGGAAAATTCTGTTTATGTGCCTAACGGGTGCCGATCAAAAGTGCAAATTCGCGTTACTGCTATCAAAGGGATAGAAGTCGGAGAAGAAGTTACTGTGCGGTATGGAGGTGACTTTTTTGGACCTGATAGAATGTTCTGTGAGTGCCCACATGCTGAATTTCTTGGTGCATCGTCTGTTATACTCCATAATTGGACAAGATCAGGAAAAGTCAAACCAATTATACACTACCCCGAGACCCCAGTGAATGCAATATCAACTTTGACTCCGAAATCTGGAGTGATTTCGCCTCTTTCAAGCGCCGAGAAATCAGAAAGTCACAACTCAAAGCGTAAATTTAGAGCTCGTAGCTTTGCAAGCTATGTTAGCAGAATAAAACCAAAAAAGTCTCGTTACCTCTCAAGAAAAAAAGACTTCTCGTGTCAAGCTCCGGATCAAGCAGTGAAGAGCTAATGATTTCCAGTGAGGAAGCCGCCATCGCTCTACAAGAGGATTTTGCAAACACTGATTCTCCTTCGCCAGCACCGATTGAGTTCTCTACACCTTTGTTGTTGCGTCAAGTTGACAATTTTGTTGAAACTTCTAGTTCAGAGTCCTCAGACAGCTCAACAGAAACACCGTTGACAGAGTCAGAAGATGCGCTATGTGATGGATCACGAGTCTCGATGCCCGATTTTGTGGAGCAGTTCATTGGCATTGCTGATCAATTTGCATTGAGTGAACGAGCTGTCAAATCTCTTTTAAATCTGGTTGAACGTTCCTTGCCTTCTAAGAACAATTTGCCGAGTTTTTATCGTCTGCAACAGATGGAAGTCAATTCCAACACTCTAGAAGAGGAGGAATTACCGAATGGAGTAATTTTTCATTTGAACGTCAAATCTCAATTAAGCGCTTTGATTGAACGAAACATCGATTTAATTTATTCCAAGAATTGGCAGCTGCAGGAAGATATTCACTTGGAGCACAAAGAAAATTACCAAGTTCTACACTTTAGTTTAAGCACGGACGGCGTTTTGCCTTCGAAGTCCGCAAAGTTCAGTTTGTACCCAGTTTGGTTGATGTTGCTCAACTTGCCGCAAAAGCGCAGAGTTTGTTATCGTAATCTTTTATTAGTATCTTTGTTTGGGGGCAACAGCAAGCCTGATTGCTCATCACTTATGAAAAACTTGATTTATTTGGTTCACAGTTTCAACCATGAGCGCGTACTTCTAATTGGGGACAAAGAGTTCCAAGTCGAAATCAACATCCGACTTGTTACGGTTGATGCTGTCATGAAAGCCCCACTCGTAAACCAGACCCAATTTAACGGTTTGTACGGTTGCCCCAACTGCCTGGTACCAGGCCAGAGCCATTCGTCTGGTAAGCCTTGGATCTATCCATACCAAGAGAGCAAGTCGGAAATGAGGACAAACAAACACCGTTTAGAAGTTTTAGCTAAGGAGCCAACAGAAAAAAAACCTATCTTTGGTTTGAGAGGCGTGTCTGCTATTGAAAGTTTAGTATCAGTTCCCGAAGACGTGGTCATTGACTATATGCACCAAGTTTTGCTGGGTGTTGTGAAGAAGACTGTTAGCAATATCGTTCGTCAGAGAAATTTTTCGGCAAAACAGAAGGGGCTTGTTTCCCGTCGGCTTACACTTTGTAGACTGCCTTCTCAAGAACATAATCGTCAGTTGCGTCCACTTGACACGCTCAAACTTTGGAAAGCCTCTGAGTTAAAGTTGTTTCTTCTATATGGGTTTTTATCTTTTCTCGGCACAATATCTGATCAGTTGTTTATTCATTTTTTCTTGTTGAGTACTGGAATTCGTGTATTATTAGAGCCTAAATCGGAGAAGGAGATTGATATTGCTGGGAAATGTATTGACTGTTTTCAACGGCAGCTATCGCGGTTCTACGGTGACAAGTCAGAAACGTACAATGCGCATAGTTTGGGTCATCTTGCGGACCAGGTGAAACGTAGTGGCCCGCTGTCTGTGTGTTCTACTATTGCCTTCGAAGCAGCTCATTATCAATTAAAAAGAAAACTTGATGAAACAGTTTCGACCAAGTTATTCACTCGTTTAGCTGTGAAACGGCGTCAAAGAATTTTCTATAGAAGAAAACCGTTTGTTGAACAGGCTTTGAAAACTGGACCTCTATTGCTAAAACGGTGCAAAGATGTTCAGGCTCGAATTGGCATGGTAACGTCCGTCCTCAAAACTTGTTCCTCCTTTTCTAAACACGGGAAAAATTATCACTGCCACACGTCAAGCTGTAGTTTTGACATAAATGGTTCGTGCGAACATATTGTTATGATTAATTCTGGTGAGGGAATTAGTGTTGGACAATTACATGCGATTTATGTCGATCTAGATAATTTGTGCGGCGTTGTTCAAGTAAAAATGTTCGAGTCTGTGACTGCTTTAAGACAAAATTTACGTGACCGTCTCACTACTCTTGAATCAAGTGTGGATGTTATTGAAATGGATTTGGCACTGGATGAAGTATTAGAGATCTTAGAATCTCTTGACGATGCTCATTTTGTTGTCGGTTCTTTGAAAAAAGAATTAGTTGAAGTAGACGTAATGAATTTGGTGGCACCGTGCATCCTGCGAGTTGTTGGCGTTTTGAATTTTGTGTCAGAACTCTGTTGCGTCTTCGAGAGAGATTGACTTGTTATATTTTCTGCAATGTAATGAAAACTGCTGATATAAAATAAGATGATAGAACTAGTATTGTACATGACAGAGGGCTTGTACTCAAAGCTTCTTTAGTGTTCTTATTTGTTAAAAGCAATTGGTGTCTGTTGATCTTAGTGTACGTATGTTATTACCAGTTGTTTTCTTTATAGCCTTGACAGGAAGTCTTATCTGTTTGTAATTGGACTTTTAATTGGAGTGTTTTCTCCTGTGTGGAATGCTTTGAAAATGAGGCTATTATGTTTGTGGGTTACACTCAATACTTCTCCTGTTTTAGAGAGAAATTATGCCTAGAAATTATACTCGAACAACTAAAAGAAAATATTCGCAGTACGATCTCGACACTGCTTTGTATCTTGTAAGGCATGGGGACTACGAAATTCGTGCTGTTGCTGAGTCAACCGGGGTACCTTATTCGACTATAAGGAGGAATGTCAAACGTTCCAATGAGAATTCAAAGTGTGTGTTCACCCCAGCTCAGGAGTCGGATTTGAAAATCTGGATCCAGAACTTATGCGTTTCACAGAAGAAGGCCTTGAAACAAGTTCTGGGAAGTGTCTACATGAGGGCAAAGGCTGCGGAGGTGTCTCTGCCAAAGCAGTGGGAGGGAAAAAAAGAAGCTGGTATCGATTGGTGGAGAGGCTTCTGTAGTAGGCAAATTTCAGATTGCCCTTTCCTACCCTTCGCTGCGTGGCGTGCAAAATAAATGTAAAAAACTCGGAAATCGATTTCATTTGCTGCAGTAAGTGTAACAGTTTGGCCTGTGAAAACTGCATTAATATATGCCAAAGCAGGGCTTTGTGCCAAAAGTGCTTTGAAAGTGTTCTGCTCTAAATTGTAGAGTCAATGCGCTGTTATCTTTTGTGTTAAATTACTGAACTAACCATACAATGAAATATGTGTTTTCGAAATTGTAAAATTTCTCCGATTTGATCTTTCTATTTTCTTTACAAGTATTTTTCTGCCAATGTGCTAATGAGAGATTTGCTACGGTTTTGGTTGCTGACTTAGCGTTGCAAATGGGGTGAAACGGACCCCAAAAAAATATTTCCGTTTCGTCAGTGCAGAGACATTGTGTGCAAAGAACCCTAATTTGGGATGATGATGTGGCACCACAGGTCTTCACTATACATTAAATTAGACTGGTTACCAAATACGGTAAGGTTTTTGGAAAAAATGCCCAGCAAACTTGTTTCAATTTTATTTTTTTTTTCAAAATAATGAGTTTTTAAAGATGTTTCTGACAATTTCATCTTGTGGAATGGGCAATGGGTATGAAGCAGTCATGGAAACGTGCTCTTTTGGCTAGTGGTCCATGAAAAAAAGTAACAGTTTTGCAACAATTGTTCTGGTTTACATTTAGGAAAAAAATATCAATGGATTCTTTGATCTTCTCGGCCTTGATATCAGACAATTACTCCAAAAAAAATCCCCAGTGGGCCTTAGGGCCCACTGGGGATTTTTTTGACACCCCACTATCAGAGGACTTTGTGTGCGTCATTTTGCGCTAATAAAAACTTTGCTGCGGTTTTGGTTGCTGACTTAGCGTTGCAAATGGGGTGAAACGGACCCCAAAAAAATATTTCCGTTTCGTCAGTGCAGAGACATTGTGTGCAAAGAACCCTAATTTGGGATGAAGATGTGGCACCACAGGTCTTCACTATACATTAGATTAGACTGGTTACCAAATACGGTAAGTTTTTTGGAAAAAATGCCCAGCAAACTTGTTTCAATTTTGTTTTTTTTTTTCAAAATAATGAGGTTTTAAAGATGTTTCTGACACTTTCATCTTGTGGAATGGGCAATGGGTATGAAGCAGTCATGGAAACGTGCTCTTTTGGCTAGTGGTCCATAAAAAAAGTAACAGTTTTGCAACAATTGTTCTGGTTTACATTTAGGAAAAAAATATCAATGGATTCTATGATCTTCTCGGCCATGATATCAGACAATTACTCCAAAAAAAAATCCCCAGTGGGCCTTAGGGCCCACTGGGGATTTTTTTTGACACCCCACTATCGGAGGACTTTGTGTGCGTCATTTTAAGCTAATAAAAACTTTGCTGCGGTTTTGGTTGCTGACTTAGCGTTGCAAATGGGGTGAAACGGACCCCAAAAAAAATATTTCCGTTTCGTCAGTGCAGAGACATTGTGTGCAAAGAACCCTAATTTGGGATAAAGATGTGGCACCACAGATCTTCACTATACATTAGATTAGACTGGTTACCACATACGGTAAGTTTTTTGGAAAAAATGCCCAGCAAACTTGTTTCAATTTTGTTTTTTTTTTCAAAATAATGAGGTTTTAAAGATGTTTCTGACACTTTCATCTTGTGGAATGGGCAATGGGTATGAAGCAGTCATGGAAACGTGCTCTTTTGGCTAGTGGTCCATAAAAAAAGTAACAGTTTTGCAACAATTGTTCTGGTTTACATTTAGGAAAAAAATATCAATGGATTCTATGATCTTCTCGGCCATGATATCAGACAATTACTCCAAAAAAAAATCCCCAGTGGGCCTTAGGGCCCACTGGGGATTTTTTTTGACACCCCACTATCGGAGGACTTTGTGTGCGTCATTTTAAGCTAATAAAAACTTTGCTGCGGTTTTGGTTGCTGACTTAGCGTTGCAAATGGGGTGAAACGGACCCCAAAAAAAATATTTCCGTTTCGTCAGTGCAGAGACATTGTGTGCAAAGAACCCTAATTTGGGATGAAGATGTGGCACCACAGGTCTTCACTATACATTAGATTAGACTGGTTACCAAATACGGTAAGATTTTTGGAAAAAATGCCCAGCAAACTTGTTTCAATTTTATTTTTTTGTCAAAATAATGAGTTTTTAAAGATGTTTCTGACAATTTCATCTTGTGGAATGGGCAATGGGTATGAAGCAGTCATGGCAACGTGCTCTTTTGGCTAGTGGTCCATGAAAAAAAGTAAAAGTTTTGCAACAATTGTTCTGGTTTACATTTAGGAAAAAATATCAATGGATTCTATGATCTTCTCGGCCATGATATCAGACAATTACTCCAAAAAAAAATCCCCAGTGGGCCTTAGGGCCCACTGGGGATTTTTTTTGACCCCCCACTATCATAGGACTTTGTGTGCGTCATTTTGCGATAATAAAAACTTTGCTGCGGTTTTGGTTGCTGACTTAGCGTTGCAAATGGGGTGAAACGGACCCCAAAAAAATATTTCCGTTTCGTCATTGCAGAGACATTGTGTGCAAAGAACCCTAATTTGGGATGAAGATGTGGCACCACAGGTCTTCACTATACATTAGATTAGACTGGTTACCAAATACGGTAAGGTTTTTGGAAAAAATGCCCAGCAAACTTGTTTCAATTTTTTTTTTTTCAAAATAATGAGTTTTTAAAGATGTTTCTGACAATTTCATCTTGTGGAATGGGCAATGGGTATGAAGCAGTCATGGAAACGTGCTCTTTTGGCTAGTGGTCCATAAAAAAAGTAACAGTTTTGCAACAATTGTTCTGGTTTACATTTAGGAAAAAAATATCAATGGATTCTATGATCTTCTCGGCCATGATATCAGACAATTACTCCAAAAAAAAATCCCCAGTGGGCCTTAGGGCCCACTGGGGATTTTTTTTGACACCCCACTATCGGAGGACTTTGTGTGCGTCATTTTAAGCTAATAAAAACTTTGCTGCGGTTTTGGTTGCTGACTTAGCGTTGCAAATGGGGTGAAACGGACCCCAAAAAAAATATTTCCGTTTCGTCAGTGCAGAGACATTGTGTGCAAAGAACCCTAATTTGGGATGAAGATGTGGCACCACAGGTCTTCACTATACATTAGATTAGACTGGTTACCAAATACGGTAAGATTTTTGGAAAAAATGCCCAGCAAACTTGTTTCAATTTTATTTTTTTGTCAAAATAATGAGTTTTTAAAGATGTTTCTGACAATTTCATCTTGTGGAATGGGCAATGGGTATGAAGCAGAAGCAGTCATGGAAACGTGCTCTTTTGGCTAGTGGTTCATGAAAAAAAGTAACAGTTTTGCAACAATTGTTCTGGTTTACATTTAGGAAAAAAATATCAATGGATTCTATGATCTTCTCGGCCATGATATCAGACAATTACTCCAAAAAAAATCCCCAGTGGGCCTTAGGGCCCACTGGGGATTTTTTTTGACACCCCACTATCAGAGGATTTTGTGTGCGTCATTTTGCGCTAATAAAATCTTTGCTGCGGTTTTGGTTGCTGACTTAGCGTTGCAAATGGTGTGAAACGGACCCCAAAAAAATATTTCCGTTTCGTCAGTGCAGAGACATTGTGTGCAAAGAACCCTAATTTGGGATGAAGATGTGGCACCACAGGTCTTCACTAAACATTAGATTAGACTGGTTACCAAATACGGTAAGGTTTTTGGAAAAAATGCCCAGCAAACTTGTTTCAATTTTTTTTTTTTTTCAAAATAATGAGTTTTTAAAGATGTTTCTGACAATTTCATCTTGTGGAATGGGCAATGGATATGAAGCAGTCATGGAAACGTGCTCTTTTGGCTAGTGGTTCATGAAAAAAAGTAACAGTTTTGCAACAATTGTTCTGGTTTACATTTAGGAAAAAAATATCAATGGATTCTATGATCTTCTCGGCCATGATATCAGACAATTACTCCAAAAAAAATCCCCAGTGGGCCTTAGGGCCCACTGGGGATTTTTTTTGACACCCCACTATCAGAGAACTTTGTGTGCGTCATTTTGCGCTAATAAAAACTTTGCTGCTGTTTTGGTTGCTGACTTAGCGTTGCAAATGGGGTGAAACGGACCCCAAAAAATATTTCCGTTTCGTCAGTGCAGAGACATTTTGTGCAAAGAACCCTAATTTGGGATGAAGATGTGGCACCACAGGTCTTCACTATACATTAGATTAGACTGGTTACCAAATACGGTAAGGTTTTTGGAAAAAATGCCCAGCAAACTTGTTTCAATTTTATTTTTTTCAAAATAATGAGTTTTTAAAGATTTCTGTTTTCTGACAATTTCATCTTGTGGAATGGGCAATGGGTGTGACGCAGTCATGGAAACGTAGTAGCTCCCAAACAAAGTTTGAAGCAATTGTTTTGGTAGCTTGTCTTTTGCACATTATGCTAAATCGATATGTTATATATTTGTTTTTTTATATAATACTATTATTCTAAGGTGAGGGCCTCGGGCCCGCATGAGGTGCACCACCCCTCCCTGCCCCTTTGAGACGCCGGCTAGTCGGTTTCCCCCCCCCCCCTCTGGGCTTTTGTGCATCTCAAGCTGGGGACGTCTTCGGTCTGGTTTATAAAAGTAAGGTTTTCGTACGGATGTTTACGATTATTTCAAATAGGTACTTTTAAAAAGAGGTCTTTTTGTTTAGGTCATAGAGTTGTCCAAAGTGAACCCTGATAAGATCCGTTTTTCCCTGCTTTCCTGTGGGAAATCCTATTTTTCCCGAGAACGCTGGTAAGATCTGGGGTTTTTCCCGGTTTTCCTGTTGAGAATCTTATATCCCCCTGAAACCCTGATAAGATGCAGGGAAAAAACCCTGGGTTTTCCTGGTAAGTTTCCCTGGTAAGAAAACCCGAAATTCCCTGAAACCCTGATAAGATGCAGGAAAAACCCTGGGTTTCCTGGTAAGTTTCCCGCTTTTTTGCCGGTTTCCCTGCCAGGAAACACTGGTTCCCGGAAACCCTGCCGGGAAATGCGGGATCTTACTCAATCTTTGCATATCTTACGAACCCTGGAAAGTTTCCCGGTAAGTTTCCCGGGACTTTCCCTTGTTTTTCCTGGGTCTTGCCGGGAAATTTTCCGGGAACTTATTAAGATTTCCGGGAATCGGTGCACTGGGTCTCCTCTCATTGCCTTCCATTTCCTTCTTTCTCCTCTCTTTCTCACACACAACTGCTTTCTCTACTCTCATGCGTCTCTCTCCTCTCTCCTCTAATCTATCCATTCTTTCTCTCGTGCTCCTCTATCTTCTTCCCATCTCTCTCTCTCTCTCTCTCTCTCTCTCTCTCTCCCTCTCTCTCTCTCTCTCTCTCTCTCTCTCTCTCTCTCTCTCTCTCTCTCTCTCTCTCTCTCTCTCTCTTCTCTCTTCTCTCTCTCTCTCTCTCTCTCTCTCTCTCTCTCTCTCTCTCTCTCTGGTAGGAAAGCAACACAGACACTAAAGTCAGTGTATTATCTTTTCAGTCTCACAACTGCATATTATATGTTTTAAATTCACTTTTATGCCTCTTTGTTAAAAAACAAAGAATGTAGATTTTGTCTGCTGAGGTGGAGTGAAGTGTAAAAAAATGATGAGAACTAAAGTTGATCATGGAAATGAAATTTTTGATAACAGGAGTGATCAAGATTGATATCATAAATTGAATCACCCCCCCCCCCCCCCACTAAATATAAAGTTTTCATGGTAAAAATTTACATGAAAAGTGTATGATCACAGTAGAATCACAGAAGGCAAAGTTCTCTGATTCAACGCTGATTTACTTTTTTAACATGATCCGGGGCGGAGATTCAACCAATCCCTGCGCGTAGAGCAATGATTCTTAGATTGAAAACTGCTCAAATATGACCATAAGAGAAATAAAGAAATGAATAATTATTTTGATTCAGCGTTGATGTACTCTGAGTGACTGAGAACAAAAAATTTTAGAATCAAATTTGAACCGATCTTTGAATAAAATAAGTGATCATTTTCAATCAGTTGTTTAGAAATTCATTTATATTGGTTAATGTATAGTCAAATAATGTGTTGGTATATTTGATAGACAAAAAAAATATAAGCATGTGTACATATTTTTCTACAGGTCTTTATGGTCAGAATCTAATAGCAGGGTCTGGAAGATTTCACGAGCGTACGCTGAGTTGATGAAAAACATTCTCAAAGGTTTTACTAAATTCTTCGAGTCCTATGGCATAGACTCGTTGACTAAAAAAACAATAGGTCCATAATGAACAATAGGTGAACCTATCTAGTGTTATGAATGGACAGATAATGACTTTAAAAACTACTTTTCAATTTTTTTTAAACATTAGCAGATCATAAATTTATTTTCGAGAATTGTATGTCAGTCTCCGTAATGACAGCTCGACTGCCTTTCTATTGCAACCGAACTAATCAGGTTAGCGGTTTTATCTTCTAACTACTGGTTGTATGACTTCAATGCCGCAAGATTTCAATTTTTTGTTCTTTTTGGATATTTTCGTAGTATTGGTTCCTCTTGAAATCGTATCATATCATCCTGATGTTGATAGCTCCTTTTAGTGAAGACGTTCAATAGATCATATATAAAGTTTTCAGAGAATAGTTTATGGTTTATATGGCTTCGAGACTTTCTTCTAGCACTTTTCTACTGAGTTTTTGGTTGTTGCCTTTCTTTGTCGTTGTTTCCAGAGTCATACGACTTATTTTAATATCATATTGGTTGCGTATTTATGACAAATATCCTGGTCTTCACATTGGGGCATAACTGAGCTGATTTATTAACTTCCGTTGAAATCTATTGAATTTAATGGCTGTGAGGACTTTGAAAAGAAGTTTTTGAATTATTCTTACGAAAGTTAACCAATCTTAAACTTTTTTCCGTGAACTGCAAGTCAGTTTAACTAATGACCGGACCCCTTTTTTTACTTCAATCAAAATTAATCTAGTTAGCGGTTTTATCTTCTAACTATTGGTTTTAAGACTTCGATGCACGAGTTTTCATAATTTTTATTTATTTTTTGAATTTTTTTTTTGTAATCTCGGATCTTTTTGAACTCATAACACATTAGCCTAATAATGATAATTCCCATTGGCTTAAAAAAGACGTCCAAAGGATCATAGATAAAGTTTTCAAAGAAAAGCTTTTGGTTTAAATGACATTTTGTTCTCGCACTTTTCAACTGAATTTTTGGATTATGCGTGCAATTGTTGTTGTTTTCAATGACTTATTGTAATGTTTTATTGAGGACCAATGAATTGCAAACGACCTGGTCGTCTTATCGAGGCACAAATCAGCGTGAGCATTAGCTTCGATTGAAAGCTATTGAATTTAATCGCTTTGATGCTACGGGTTTTTTCAAAAATTTCGTGGTTTTAATATATTTGTTCATATTGTGTTTATTTTTTGGAGTCAAATTGTAAAAAAACTTCCATTGCTGTTAAAAAACTTTTTGAAAAGAGAAAATTTTTTACTGAAAAACGACACTTTTCTCGCTGAATTTACTTTCTGAATTTGCTGCTATTGCCTATTTTTTTTCCCTTCTTTAAGTTACTTTTTCTCTTCCTTTAGCACATTCGCGTAATAACATATCCAAATGATTTTAAAATCTGGCCAAACGAACTTGTTTATTCTTTCAGTATAGTTTCAGTGGAATTAGTATAAATCAAAAATGGAAAAAAATTAAATACTGAGATAATAGCTAATGATTTAAAATCATTAGCTATTATCTGAAAATTATGTAATTTTATTTCAAATTCTATTTATATTAATTCAGCTGAAACTATACTGAAAGAAAAAATGAGTTCAATTGGGTCAGATTTGAAAATAATTGGGATCTCTCATTACGTTAATGTGCTAAAGGAAGAGAAAAAGAAACACAAATAGACCACTCGCAAAACTTTTTATGAAACCGCTTTTCGCAATGTTTGTAATTTGTTTTTCGTAATTTTTCAAGTTTTTTGCTTCTTTAGTCCATGCCTATGTCTTAGTCTATACAAAGACAGGTCTTATTGGTTTCATGATGACTTTTTAGTAAATTTATCAAGAACTATTTCGTTAAAAGCTAATGATTTTTAAGACTTTTGAATTTCTTTGGTTTAAAAAAATGTTGTTTGATTTTTGAATTTCGCGTCATTATTTCTTCTGTTTGTCGATTTTTTACCTAATTATTACCTAGTTTTTGCCTCATTAGGAAAAAATTCTATCTACTGTGTAGTCAGGACTTTGGTATTAGGTTGAGGTTTTTACTAGGTGCTTTCAAATTTAAATTTTGAGTTTTTGCCGTAAAGTTTTTGTTTTTGCTTTCTTAGGTGTTGTTGTTTTTCTCGTAGTCTTTTAAATGACAGGCTTCACTATAATTTATTGGTTTGGTTGTGTTACAATTTTTTTCAGACTCAAACATCTATTTTTGATTATCTTTTTGTCAAAAATATAAGTCAAAAGACAGTTAAGTCAAAAATGTAGATGAGCGCGGGACGGAACATCATGTGCGAACGCACATTAACGTGCCTCCTTGTTAAATTTAAAGGTTTTTTTACATTTTGTCTCAAAGTTTTATCTTCATAAAAGTTTTGATTCAATTTTTTTCTTTTTGAGGATTTTTTGGAGATTTTTGAAGGATTATACTCTCAGAACATTTCGTGTAAGAATATACCAGGCAAGAATGTGTTCGATTATCATGCTAAAAAATTTACATAGTGACGTCTCATTAAATAGACGTACCCAAATATTGAAATTAGAACGAATCTTTATTGTCGAGAAATTTGAACACTGTAGCTACCTGCATTCAATAAACCTAAGTTTGACATAGACTAATTCTAGATTATTTATATTACCGAATTTGACTATGCCTCGCGGGCTATGACCATGCCTCAGCGTCTCGTGGGCCTTATATGAATCTATCTCAACCAAACATATGAATCTATCTCAACCAAACCTGGCAATAGTTTCCCCCAAAAAATACATATTTTTTCTAATTCCGCTTCTGAGCAAATTTATGAGATTTCTGAGCAAATTTAGGTTAACATTCACATCCTATTTTAAAGTATGGAGCATTTATTGAGCAATCAGCTAATCAGAAAACGGTATTGGCGTTTTCTCAAATCTGAGCAATAAAATTTCTTTATTTTGGTACGTCTGTCATTTTCACTAGCGCCGCTTTACATGTACTCAATTCTCAGTCAGGCAATTAAATTTAATTTGCTCCGTGTTGAATTTTGTTGAGTTTAAGTTTTGTGCTGAGAAATTTGTCATTTGGTTTGCATTTTCCAAAACTTGCAATGTCAAAAAAGGGATTTTTGGGTCGTTTCGTTGTTCAGTTTCTGCATCACAGGATAAATTGATCAGAGCTTTTTTGGTTATCAATTTGTTTCGGACTATTTCCAATTTCGTTGTTTGATTTTGCCACATTTTCACAAATAATGAAATTCGAGAAATCATGATACACATTTGCAATTATGTCGTTGAATTGTATTCAAGTACTTATGGACAAAATTTTCTCAATCGCCATCTTTCAACAGGAAGACATTAATTTCAACAGAAGTCAACATTCAGAGCAGATGCGTGATCTTATTTAACGTAAGTGGAGCTCTCACGTCATCACAACCCCCCCCCCCCCACACACACACACACACACACACACACACACACACACACACACACACACACACACACACACACACACACACACACACACCCGCACCCCGAAGTTCAGCGGGCATATAAACTGTACACCGCCAGGCTAGCGTGCATTGAAAGCACTGCGGGGGGGGGGGGGGGGGGGGGTTACAAGAGATCCACGTGAGCTTATGACTCCTTGATAATATTGAAATAAAGAAATGTAAGCATGAAAAAAAGTAAATAAACTTTGAGATTCAGACTTTAGAGTTTTATCACATAATGAATAATTCTCAATTTTCTTCATTAGAGATAGTTCACAAAAAACAACAATAAAAGGATAACTCACCGCGAACAAATTGCGAAACATCCAATAGAGCAGCCGACGACAACACCGATGCTTAGCAGAATACTCACTACCAGAATTATAATACTGAAACACAACAAAAACAAGGTTTTTCGGCTTTGTGGGAATCGGTGGATTTTACTTCGAAAATTTTGAGAGGGTGTCTTCTTAGTTATATAACATATAACGTAGAAAGTCTTCGCTCTCTAACTTGTGAAAGGCCAGAAATCTTTGTTAAAATAGGCGTGAAACGTCTGAAATTGTTCTTTTAGACAAAAAATTTAATTTTTAGACCATCTAATTTGACGTAATCAAACGTCATTTTAGTGTTTTGCAACGTTCTGGTGATACTTTAAGATTTATATTTTAGCTTTTATGCAAATCTATATTAATATGTTTCTTGCCTCGTAGTCAAAAATTATTGAACAATTGTTTTTGAATTTCACTGATATTTTGTATTTAATGGTTACTGGGCTCATTTTTCACAGGATGAAAAGTGTGTTTGTCAAATTTCTTAATCCCTTCATTGCTCCGTTATTTATTTTTTTGGTTTAATATTAACATATATATTCAGATGTTGGGAAACTAAAGGACTTTATGATTCTGTATGTTTGCCGACAAGCCATTTGTGTTTTTGACAGCCAAACATAGTGACTATTTCTCAGGTTAAAAAACAGAATGTACCTAAGATACTTAATTTTTCTGTAGCTAAATCCCTAATAGCGCGAAGAGTTCTTCCTTCACGAACTGATCAAATTCTAGAGTTGAGCAGGCAAATCTATTTCAACGAAAGAAAATCCAAAAATCTGTACAGTTTTTTGTGTGCGAGTATGAGAGTGTGTGTATGTACGTGTGCGTGTGTGTGTGTGTGTGTGTGTGTGTGTGTGCAATGCCTGTGGTAAACACAAGAGTACAGGTTCCCCAAGTAAAACTGCCCATTTAGTTTATTTGTTTCCCACACAGTGATTCAGGAAACAAAATAAACTATTCAATTGCATCACAAATGTATAATTTCGTTCCTAACTGTTTATGATGTTATAAATTTGTGCGGTACTTATATTGGTACCATCCTCCGTAAATTTGGATTTGGATACTCAGATTTATATTTGTTCTCCTTTTAAAATTAATTCGTGATTTTGTCCGTCAGTTTCTTTCAATGCTTTAATTACATATCTGGTGCGTCATATACCATGTTCTTCATCATTCATTCTGTGCTCATTCATAATCTTTTCGGTAGCCTGTAAAATTGTTTTCTAAGTTGTTCTAATTTATTAGTGAATTATTGATCACAATTTGTTCAAACTTACAATTCTGTACAAATTTCATTGCTCTCAATTGAATTAAATGTTCCAGTTGCTCTCTAATAATCTCACATCAGCGGCTAAAAAAAAGCAAATTAAATAGGTTGGTTAAACCGAAAAGATTTGCCATAAAAATTAAGTGTGCAAAACAGATTCAGTTATTGCCTCGCGAACAAATCAACACCAGTCAATTGGAATTAGTTAAAATCAACTATCAAAATTGAGTGTGTAATTGCGCCGGCTAAACGAACTATATACATGCAATCTGTATTTGCATCGCTAACGCATCAGATATTCAGATCTACAAATTCCTGTAACACATTACGCCGACAGTAGCAAACAGAAGGAAGCCACTTACGCAAACACCTCTATCAGTTGATTCATTTCGGGAAAAACAACTAAGGAACCATCCAGTTGACAAAAGAAATGGCGAATCCAAGCAAGGCTTTCTTTTTTGGCCAGTAAAATCTGCACGCTATATTGTTTATACCGAAAAGTTAAAGGAAGTAGGACTGCCAACAGAACCGAAATATGAGGAATCAAAATAAGACACAACAGAGCACCATGAATGAGAACGAAAAAAAAAATGGAATAGCAAAATCATTTTAAAATGGGAATTTAAATGCCAAAAAACTGTAAAAGCGGGAAATCTTTGCGGCGAACAGAATGGGGGGCTCTGATCAGGAAGGTGTTGCTCTGTTGTACAAGAGCGCTGAAACGCAAGAGGACGGAGTACTTTTATTCAAAAACCTTCGACTCAACTTTGACATCTATGACCGAAGAACCGAAAGCTGTGGACCACATTGGGAAAATTATTCGACTGTATTCAATTGGTATTCCATGTCTCGCTGACTATGGCCATGCCTCAGCGTCCAGTGGGACATAATATGAATCTACCACAACCGAAACTGAGACCACTTCCCCCAAAAAATATGTACTTTTTCTAATCCGGCTTAACAAGATTTGTGAGCAAATATAGGTTGACATCCACATCCTATTTTAAAACATGGAGCATTTGTTGAGTTATCAGCCGACCAGAAAACAATATTGACGGTTTCTCAATTGTGGTTGGCCAGCAAAAAAAATTCTATTTTTTGGTACTTCTGTCAGTTTGATTAGAACCACTTTACATTTACTGAATTTTCAGTCAGAGAATTAAATTAACCTGCTCCTTGTTGAATTTTGTTTGGTTTAAATTTTTTGTTGAGAAATTTGTCAATTGGGCTGAGTTTTCAAAAACCTGCAATATCAGAAAAGGGGTTTTTGGGTCGTTTTGTTGTTCAGTGTCTACATCAAAGGTTGAATTGATCAGAGTATTTTGGTTATCAATTTGTTTGGGACTGTTTCTGATTTCTTTGTTTGATTTTTTCACATTTTCACACATGATCAAAGTCGAGAAATCATGATATGGTTTCAATCAGTTGTTTAGAAATTTATTTGAATTGGTTAATGCATAGCGTATTAAATGTATCCTCAATTATTGTTTTGGTATATTTGATAAACAAAAAAATTATAAGCATGTGTACATCTTTTTCTCCTTGTGTAAATCTTTTTATCTGGTCAAAAATGCAATGGCAGGTTCTGGAAGTTTTCATGGTCGTACGCTGAGTTGACAAAAATACTCTCCAAGCAAATTTTTTGTCGAGCTAAAACTGAGGATGATGTGTTATTCTTTCATCAATGAAAAAAATTCACGGTTATGTTTTTGAATTTAAATCTTTTTACAATTTTAAAAGTTCTGTCTCCATAAAAGTTTTGACTCATTTTTTTTTATATTCTTGGAGTTTCTGGAGATTTTTTACTTAGATTTCTCTGAACATTCCATGTACAAATGAATCAGGCATTTTCTTTGGTAAGTTTGGTGACCTAAGCAGGCGGGTTGCGCGCTTTTTTTGGGGAAGGCATAACTGCAGCTGGTCGGCGACAAATGATAAAGGCATCGGTTAAATTCGGCTGTTCCAACTTAGTTAAATCCGAGTAGTGCAGACCTCTTGGCGAAACTGATGACTTGAAATTCACACCAAATTCAGTAAAAATTCTAGCTGGATCTACAACCGAAAGTCTGGCTGTGTTCATTCGTCAACCCATCGGTCTCCGAGCACAGCGCAAATTGGCCCATATCCATATATGGCATCCTGTGCTCATTGAATAACTTTTCAACTGAATCAAGACGCAACTACTTCAGACCTCTCAATTTAGTTAGCACACATGATGACCTCACTCATATCAAAATTTGAGCCAACAATATTCACTCAACGAAAATTTATTAACGAACGAGCACTAAGCTTGAGCCATTTTTTCGGGGTAAAGAGTCTGAAATCTGGAGTATTTACCAAAATACTAAACCAATCGGGACTAAACCTGTTTCATTAGAACCGCCGTAAAACAAGCTTTACAACCATATATATGACTTTTTGTTGTGATCAGTGGTTCGCGAAAGACCGGCCTGTGAGCAGTGGGCCAGTTGACCCCTGTTGATTCCAGTTAGCTAATGCTTGTTCTATAAAAACTCGATATATCACCATAAGCCATTAAAAAGCACACTATAACTAACAGAGGGCAGTATTGGCTCCTGAACGAGCTGATACTGGGGCACTACAAAGTTCTTTTGGCCAGTACTTTGGCCGTTATGGCTGGAACGCTGGTCTTCCTCTGGGTCTCTCAAATTTGTAGGATTGTGCAGTGCATCAACGATTGGTCGAACGAGAGGGCCTCGGCTTAGCATAAGCACCCTCAAGGTGTTTGCATTTTGAGGAAATTTTCCTCGAGTGATATTCGACATTTGCCAAATCTGAAAATTAATGAATGCGAAATTTCGGCTAAAATTCGGCTAAAAACGGCAAAAAATGGCCCGGAACACATGAAATAGTGCTGAAATACCCTCAATATACCCCCTGGGGTGGTAATATACAATTGGTGTGCCCCGGCATCATTTCATAGCAACCCAGGAAACTGTCCAAAAAGTTATGTCAAAATCGTGGCACGTTGCGAAAATTTTTTGAATCCGAAAGTTTTACTCGAAAACTTTTGATAGGTTGGTTTTGACTTGGGAATCAAATTGCAAGTGTAATCCAAGCCCTGACAAAGACTTGTCAGACTTGCAAACTTGTTTTAAGACGTGCACAGTACTGATATATGCTTGTACACTTGCAATTTGACGTGCCCAGTACTGATCTGGACTTGCAATTCACTCCAGGCATCCTCCGTAAATTAGGAATTGAATACTCATTTTTATATTTGTTCTCTTTATAAAAAATTTCGTGATTTTGCTTTTCAGTTTCTTTCAATGCTCTAAATACATATTTGGTGCGACATATACCATCTTCTTCATCATTCTGTGCTCAATCATAAACTTTTCTGTAGCCCGTAAAACTGTTTACTAAATTGTTCTTATTTATTAGTGAATTATTGATCACAATTTTTTCAAAGTTACAATTCTGTACAAATTTCATTGTTCTCAATTAAATTAAATGTTCCAGTTGCTCTCTTATAATCTCACTTCATTGGCTAAAAAAAGCAAAATAATTAGGTTGGTTAAACCGAAGTGATTTGCCACAAAAATTAAGTGTGCAAAACAGATTGTTATTGCCTCGCGAATAAATCAACACCAGTCAATTGGAATTAGTGAAAATCAAGTATCAAAATTGAGTGTGTAATTGCGCCGGCTAAACAAACTATATAAATGCAATCTGTGTTTGCATCTCTAACGCATCAGATATTCGGATGTGCAAAATCCTGTAACACATTACGCCGACAGTAGCAAACAGAAGGAAGCCACTTACGCAAACACCTCTATCAGTTGATTCATTTCGGGAAAAACAACTAAGGAACCATCCAGTTGACAAAAGAAATGGCGAATCCAAGCAAGGCTTTCTTTTTTGGCCAGTAAAATCTGCACACTATATTGTTTATACCGAAAAGTTAAAGGAAGTAGGACTGCCAACAGAACCGAAATATGAGGAATCAAAATAAGACACAACAGAGCACCATGAAGGAGAACGAAAAAAAATTGGAATAGCAAAATCATTTTAAAATGGGAATTTAAATGCCAAAAAACTGTAAAAGCGGGAAATCTTTGCGGCAAACAGAATGGGGGGCTCTGATCAGGAAGGTGTTGCTCTGTTGTACAAGAGCGCTGAAACGCAAGAGGACGGAGTACTTTTATTCAAAAACCTTCGACTCAACTTTGACATCTATGACCGAAGAACCGAAAGCTGTGGAACACATTGGGAAAATTATTCGACTGTATTCAATTGGTATTCCATGTCTCGCTGACTATGGCCATGCCTCAGCGTCCAGTGGGACATAATATGAATCTACCACAACCGAAACTGAGACCACTTCCCCCAAAAAATATGTACTTTTTCTAATCCGGCTTAACAAGATTTGTGAGCAAATATAGGTTGACATCCACATCCTATTTTAAAACATGGAACATTTGTTGAGTTATCAGCCGACCAGAAAACAAAATTGACGGTTTTTCAATTGTGGTTGGCCAGCAAACAAAATTCTATATTTTGGTACTTCTGTCAATTTCATTAGAACCACTTTACATCTACTGAATTTTCGGTCAGAGAATTAAAGTAACCTGCTCCTTGTTAAACTTTGCTTGGTTTAAAATTTTTTGTTGAGAAATTTGTCAATTGGGTTGAGTCTTCCAAAACCTGCAATATCAGAAAAAAGTTTTTTGGGTCCTTTTGTTGTTCAGTGTATACATCACAGGATGAATTGATCAGAGTATTTTGGTTATCAATTTGTTTGGGTCTGTTTCTGATTTCTTTGTTTGATTTTGTCACCTTTTCACACATGATCAAAGTCGAGAAATCATGATATGGTTTCAATCAGTTGTTTAGAAATTTAATTGAATTGAATAATGCATAGCATATTAATTGTATCCTCAATTATTGCTTTGGTATATATGATAAACAAACAAAAATATAAGCATCTGTACATCTTTTTCTACTTGTGTAAATCTTTTTATCTGGTCAAAATGCAATGGCAGGCTCTGGAATTTTTCACGGTCGTACGCTGAGTTGACAAAAATACTCTCCAAGCAAATTTTTTGTCGAGCTAAAAGTGAGGATGATGTGTTATTCTTTCATCGATGAAAAAAATTCACGGTTATGTTTTTGAATTTAAATCTTTTTACAATTCTAAAAGTTCTGTCTCCATAAAAGTTTTGACTCATTTTTTTATTTTCTTGGAGTTCTTACTTAGATTTCTCTGAACATTCCATGTACAAATGAATGAGGCATTTTCTTTGGTGATCTAAGCAAGCGGGTTGCGCGCTTTTTGCGGGGAAGGTTTAACTGCAGCTGGTCAGCGACAAATGATAAAGGCATCGGTTAAATTCGGCTGTTCCATCTTAGTTAAATCCGAGTAGTGAAAACCTCTTGACGAAACTCATTACTTGAAATTCACACCAAATTCAGTAAAAATTCTAGCTGGATCTACAACCGAAAGTCTGGCTGTTTTCATTGGTCAACCCATCGGTCTCCGAGCACAGCGCAAGTCGGCCCATATCCATATATGTCATCCTGTGCTCGTTGGTTTATTTTTCAACGGAATCAAAACGCAACTACTTCAGACTTCTCAATTTAGTTAGCACACATAATGAGCTCACTCATATCAAAATTTGAGCCAACAATATTCACTCAACGAACGAGCAATAAACTTGAACCCTTTTTCGGGGTAAATAGTCTGAAAACATTAACATTTCCCAAAATACTTAGCCAATCGGGACTTGTTTCACTAGTCCCGCCTTAAAACAAGCTTTACAATCATACATATATATATATATATATATATATATATATATATATATATATATGACTTTTTGTTGTGATCAGTGGTTCGCGAAAGACCGGCCTGTGAGCAGGGGGCAAATTGACCCTTGTCGATCCCAGTTAGCTAATGCTCGTTCTATGATAACTCGATATATCACCATAAGCCGTTAAAAAGCATACTATAATTAACAGAGGGTAGTATTGGCTCCTGAACGAGCTGATACTGGGGCGCTAAAAAATTCTTTTGGCCAGTACTTTGGCCGTTATGGATGGAACGCTGGTCTTTCTCTGGGTCTCTCAAATTTGTAGGACTGTGCAGTGCATCAACGATTGGTCGAACGAGAGGGCCTCGGCTTAGCATGGGCACCCTCGCGGTGTTTGCTTTTTGAGGGAATTTTCCTCGAGTGATATTCGACATTTGCCAAATCTGAAAATTAAGAAATGCCAGTTTTCGGCTAAAATTCGGCTGAAAAGGGCTGAAAAATGGCTAAAATCGGCCGGAACACATGAAATAGTGCTGAAATACCCTCGATATACCCCTTGGGTGGTAACATACAATTGGTGTGCCCCGGCATCATTTCATAGCACCCCAGGAAAGTGTCCAAAAACTCATGCCAAAATTGTGGCATGTTGCGAAAATTTTTTGAAATCGAAATTTTTACTCGAAAACTTTTGAAAGGTTGGTTTTGACTTGGGAATCAAATGGCAAGTGTAATCCAAGCCTTGACAAAGACTTGTCAGACTTGCAAACTTGTTTTAAGACGTGCACAGTACTGATATTTGCTTGTACACTTGCAATTTGACGTGCCCAGTACTGATCTTGACTTGCAGTTCACTCCAGGCATTCTCCGTAAATTATGATTTGAATACTCATTTTTATGTTTGTTCCCTTTATAAAATAATTCGTGATTTTGCCTTTCAGTTTCTTTCAATGCTCTAAATACATATCTGGTGCGACATATAGCAATTTCTTCATCATTCTGTGCTCAACCATATTCTTTTCTCTAGCTCGTAAAATTGTTTACTAATTTGTTCTTATTTATTAGTGAATTATTGATCACAATTTTTTCAAACTTACAATTCTGTACAATATTCATTGTTCTCAATTAAATTAAATGTTCCAGTTGCTCTCTTATAATCTCACGTCAGCGGCTAAAAAAAAGCAATTTAAATAGGTTGGTTAAACCGAAGTGGTTTCCCACAAAAATTAAGTGTGCAAAACAGATTGTTATTGCCTCGCGAATAAATCAACACCAGTCAATTGGAATTAGTGAAAATCAACTATCAAAATTGAGTGTGTAATTGCGCCGGCTAAACAAACTATATAAATGCAACTTGTATTTGCATCGCTAACGCATCAGCTATTCGGATCTACAAATTCCTGTAACACATTACGCAGACAGTAGCAAACAGAAGGAAGCCACTTACGCAAAACACCTCTATCAGATTTTTCATTTTGGGAAAAACAACTAAGGAACCATCCAGTTGACAAAAGAAATGGCGAATCCAAGCAAGGCTTTCTTTTTTGGCCAGAAAAATCTGCACGCGATATTGTTTATACCGAAAAGTCAAAGGAAGTAGGACTGCCAACAGAACCGAAATATGAGGAATTCAAATAAGACACAACAGAGCACCATGAAGGAGAACGAAAAAAAATTGGAATAGCAAAATCATTTTAAAATGGGAATTTAAACGCGAAAAAAACTGTAAAAGCGGGAAATCTTTGCGGCGAACAGAATGGGGCGCTCTGATCAGGAAGGTGTTGCACTGTTGTACAAGAGCGTTGAAACGCAAGAGGACGGAGTACTTTTATTCAAAAATCTTCAACTCAACTTTGACATCTACGACCGAAGAACTGAAAACAGTGCACAACATTGGAAAAATCATTTGACTAGATTCAATTGGTACTCCATGTCTCGCAGGCTCTGGCCAAGCCTCAGCAACCAGTTGGACATAATATGAACCTACCACAACCGAAACTGAGACCACTTCCTCCAAAAAATATACTTTTTCTAATCCGGCTTCACAAGATTTGAGAGCAAAAATAGGTTGACGTCCACAACCTATTTTAAAACATGGAACATTTGTTGAGTTATCAGCCGACCAGAAAACAATATTGACGGTTTCTCAATTGTGGTTGTCCAGCAAAAAAAATTCTTTATTTTGGTACTTCTGTCATTTTCGATAGAACAATTTCACTTCAACTGAATTTTCAGTCACAGAACTAATTTAACCTGCTCCTTGTTGAATTTTGTTTAATTTGAGTTTTTTGCAGGAATTCCCAATGTAGGAATTAGGGTAACAGACAAAATTTATGAACTAACAGGCGGTAGACAATGAACTTAAGTTGACTTTATAACACTCACTTCCGTATTAAGTACAATCATTAAATTTGTACATCGTATAAGAACTTTACTGCACCAAATAAATTGACTATGCACAACAATCTCCATAAAGGTTTGGATTTGTTTTTTTTCCATTTAAGGAATTTCTGGAGATTTTTGAAATAAATTTCTCAGAAGAGTCCGAGTGAAAAAATATCAGGCATTTTCTTTCGTGTTCCAATATCAAGCCAAAAATAAGTAACATTGTGACGTCTCATCAAATAGACGTACCGAATTACAAATATTACAACGAATCTGATTGGTAGAGAAATTTGAACACTGTAGCTAGATGCATCCAATAAACCTAGTTTTAGCAAAACCTAATTCTGGATTAATTATTTTAAAGCTGTTGACCATGTCTCGCAGGCTATGGCAATGCCTCAGTTTCCCGTGGGACACAAAATGAATCCACCACAACCAAAACTGAGAACAATTAACCCCAAAAAAAATATACCTTTTCTGAACCGGATTTACAAGATTTGTGAGCATATATAGGTTGACATCCACATCCGATTTTAAAACATGGAGCATTCGTTGAGTTATCAGTCGGTCAGAAAGCAATATTGACATTTTCTCAATTGTGGTTGGCCAGCAAAAAATTCTATATTTTGGTACTTCTGTCAATTTCATTAGAACCACTTTACATCTACTGAATTTTCAGTCAGAGAATTAAAGTAACCTGCTCCTTGTTGAATTTCGTTTAATTTAAGTTTTCTGTTGAGAAATTTGTCAATTGAGTTGAGTTTTCCGAAACCTGCAATATCAGAAAAAAGTTTTTTGGGTCATTTTGTTGTTCAGTGTCTACATCACAGGATGAATTGATCAGAGTATTTTGGTTATCAATTTGTTTGGGGTTGTTTCTGATTTCTTTGTTTGATTTTGTCACCTTTTGACACATGATCAAAGTCGAGGAATCATTATATGGTTTCAATCAGTTGTTTAGAAATTTATTTGAATTGGTTAATGCGTAGCATATTAATTGTATCCTCAATTATTGTTTTGGTATATTTGATAAACAAACAAAAAATATGAGCATGTGTACATCTTTTTCTCCTTGTTTTTATCTGGTCAAAATGCAATGGCAGGTTCCGGAAGTTTTCACGGTCGTACGCTAAGTTGACAAAAAAAAACTCACAAAGCATTTTTTTGTCGAGCTAAAATTAAGCATGATGTGTTATTCTTTCATCGATTGAAAATATCCGAGCTTATGTTTTTGAATTTAAAAGCTTTTTACAATTTTAAAAGTTCTGTCTCCATAAAAGTTTTGACTCTTTTTTTATATTTTCGGAATTTCTGGTGATTTTGACTTAGATTTCTTAGAACATTCCGTGTACAAAAGAATGAGGCATTTTCTCTTGTGGTTTAAAATCATGCCTATATAATTTACATGGTGACGTCTCATTACATAGACGTACCAAAAAATAGAAATTGAAAGGCATCAGATTGGTCGAGAAATGCGAAAACTGCAGGTAAATGCATCTAATAAACATAAACTTGACATAGCCTATTTCTAGATTGTTCATTTTACCGCAGTTGGCTATGCCTCGCGGGCTATGGCCGCGCCTCAGAGTTCCAATCGGAAAACCAGTATTGACGTTTTGTCAATTCTCAATGGCCAGCAAAAAATTCTTTATTTTGGTACGTCTGTCATTTGCTCCTTTCTGAATTTTGTTTAGTTTAAGTTTGTCAATTGGTTTGCACTTTCCGAAACTTGCAATTTCAGAAAAGGGTTTTTGGGTCGTTTCGTTGTTCAAATTCTACATCAAAGGATGAATTGATCAGAGTTTTTTAAGTTATCAATTTGTTTCGTACTTTTTCCGATTTCGTTGTTTGATTTTGTCATATTTCGCACATGATCAAAGTCGATAAATCATGATACCCATTTGCAGTTAGGGCGTTGAATTGTATTCATGTACTTATGAAACAAAGTTTTCTCAATTGCCATCTTTCAACAACCAGACTAAACCGACAATCAAATCAACATTCAAGCAATTGCGTGATGCCCCCACCAGTTCGGATGGCTTATAAACTCTACACCGCCAGGCTAGCATTCATTGAAAACACTGGGGGGGGGCACAATAGATCCGTTTGAGCTTATGGCTCTTGATAATATTGAAAAAAAAGTGTAAACAAGAAAATGTGCTGTAATCACAATAGAAAGATTAAACAAACTTTCAGATTTAGACTTTAGAGTTTTATCACATAATGAATAGTTCTCTATTTTGTTCATTAGAGATAGTTCACAATAATAAAAAACAGCAAAAGGATATAATCACTGCGAACAAATTACGCAACATCCAATACAGCAGCCGACGACAACACAGATTCTTCGCAGAATACTCAGTACCAGAAATAGAATACTGAAACAAAACAAAAACAAACATCTTTTGGTTTTTAGGCTTTGAAAGCACCGCTGGGTTTTTACTTGACAGGAGTTTTTGAGAGGGTGTCTTTTTAGTTATATAACGTAAATAGTTTTCGCTATCTTTGACCTGTGAAAGGCCAGAAATCTTTGTTAAAATAGGCGTGAAGACAGAAATTTTAGACAAAAAGTTTATTTTTACACCGTTTAATTTGACATAATCAAATGTCATTTTAGTGTTTTGGAACTTTCGTTTGATATTTTAAGAATTTTATTTAAGCTTTTATGCAAATCTATATTAAAGCGTTTCTTGCGTCGTAGTCAAAAATTCATAGAACCATTGTTTTCAACTTTCATAGATATTTTGGATTCAATTCTCACTCGGCTCATTTTTCACAGAACGAAAAGTTTGTTTGTCAAATTTCTTAATCTCTTAATTGCTTCGTTATTAATTTTTGTTTGATGATTACATATATATATATATATATATATATATATATATATATATATATATATATATATATATATATTCAGACGTGGGGAAAATAAAGGACTTTATGATGCTCTACGTCTGCTGACAAACCAGTTATATCTTTGACAGCCAATTATAGTGACTATTTTTCAGAACACAAAAAAGAATATACCTATGATACTTATTTTTTCTGTAACTAAATAACAAATATAGCAACGAATTCTTTCGTTCAAGAACTGATCTATTTCTAGAAAAGAGCAGTCACCAGAGCCGAGGTGCCAACGCTAAAGAACGCAAAATTATGTAAGATTATCGTTGAACGCCTTGAATTTATGTAAGATCAGCGCTTGAGCGTAGATCTTACATAAAGTCAACGCATTCAACCCCAATATACCATGTTTTCCATTGAATTTAGCGTAGATTTTACATATTTCGCGTTGAGTTTAGAGTAGATCTTGCATAAATTGCGTTGAATTTTGCGTAGATCTTACATAAATTCAACGCATTCAACTCCAATCTTACATATTTTGCATTCAATTTAGCGTAGATCTTACATATTTTAAGTTGAATTAAGCGTAGATCTCACATAATTTCAACGCATTCAACGCCAATCTTACATATTTTGCGTTGAATTTAGCGTAAGTTTCACATAGTTTGCGTTGATTTTAGCGTAGCTCTTACTTATTTTGCGTTGAATTTTGCGAAGATCTTACATATTTAGCGTTGAATTAGCGTAGATCTTACATATTTTACGTTGAATTTAGCGCAGATCTTACATATTTTGCGTTGATACTAAATAATTTCGCTTTGGGGGGAGGCGTACGTGGGGGAGGGGGAAGAAGTGGGGTTACGTCTGAAGGGAGGGGGTGCAGTCTAGGGGAGTACTTGCGGGAGGGGGTACAAGGGGGATGAGTTGGGGGTGTACGAGGCGGGGGGCTGAGGTACGTGTGATGGGGGATGGGGTAGGTGGGGGGTAGGTGAGGGGGATGGGGGGTTGGGTGTACGTGTGGGGGGAGGATGTGTACGAGGGGGTGGTGGTGGTGATACGTCGCTGGGGCTGTGAGTTGGGTGGTGTATATTGGGGGTAGTTTTGGGTACGTGTGGGGGTACGTGTGGTGGGGGGGGGAGAGGGTTTACGTGGGTTGGAGGGGGGGGGGGCAATTTTTTTAAGATTTTTTCAAATAATCAGAAACCGGTTTTCTGCGTGCAAGAAAAACGGGAAAGAGTTGAAAAGACAGAAAATTAGAGCAATAAGTTAACAAAAACCGAATAAGCTCAAAACTGAAGTCAACGCAAAACTATTTAACATCTACGCTTAGAAACGCCAAAATTATGTGAAACGTGATGTTACAGTCCAATTTGTAAAGAGTGCAGATCCTAAGAAAAATAAGGGTCTGTGGCACAGCGGTAGAAGACAAGTAAGCAGCAGGCCAGTGTTTCGAGTCCCATACCCAGAGTTTTCCGCGTTGAATTTTTTTTTGTAAAATCAACACTAAATTCAACGCAAAAAATGTAAAATCAGCGCTAAATTCAACGCAAAAATATAAACGATTAACGCTAAATTGAACGCAAAATATGTAAGATTTACGCTAAATTCAGCGATAAATATGTAAGGTCTACGCTAAATTCAGACGCAAAATATATAAGGTCTACGCTAAATTCAACGCAAAATATGTAAGATCTGCGTTAAATTCAACGCATTCAACGCAAAATTAAGTAAAAAAAAATTGCGATGAATTTTCCAACTTGTCAACCACTGTGTGGTTAGCGCTGATCTTAACATAAATTTGGTGAAATTCCTCTGCCCGGGAAAATCTTTTTCAAGAATCTGCATAGTTAATTGTGTGCGTGTATGTGTACGTGTGTGTGTATGTTTGTATGTGTGTTTGCGTGTGTGTGTGTGTGTGTGTGTGTGTGTGTGTGTGTATGTTGATGTATGTGTGTGTATGTGAGTATGTGTGTGTATGTGTGTATATGTATGCGTGTTTGCAATGCCTGTGAACACAAGAGTACAAGTAAAACTGCCCCTTTAGTTTGTCATATATAATACTTTGTTTCCCTGAGAGCGGTTCAGGAAACCAAATAAACTTATCAATTGCGACACAAATGTATAATTTCGTTCCTAACTGTTAATGATGTTAAGAATTTGTGGTGCTTATATTGAAATCATTCTCCGTAATTTTGGATTTGGACACTCAGATTTATATTTGTCCTCCTTTTAAAATTTATTCGTGATTTTGCCCGTCAGTTTCTTTCAATGCTTTAGTTACCTAACTGGCGCGACATGCATCTTGTTCTTCATCATTGTGTGTTGATACATAATCTTTTCAGCAGCTCGTAAATTTGTTTACCAAATTGCTGTTTTTCTTAGTAAAAAATTATTGACGGCGAATGCGACGAAATCACCTAATTTCACCGCTTAACTTAGTGGTGAACCAATATAAATTCACCGCTGAGAAAAGTGTTAAATTTGTGTGAGATAAGCAGTGAATGCGATGAAATTACACAATTTCAACGCATATCTTAGTGGAAAATAACATAAACTCACCGCTTAGAAAACGCTTCGATTGTCTTTTGTTCAACGAAATTAAGATGCATTTATTAAAAGACGCACGGAAGTTTTACCCACAAATAATCATACATATTTTTGAAATGTTTTTTAAGCGATTTATTTACGTAATTTCACCACTAATTAAGCGGTGCACTTACATAATTTCACCGCATTTACCACATTTCACCGCTAAAATTTGTAATTTCACCGCTTATCTTAAAAAAGTTCAACGCGTATATTTTACATAAAGGAGAGTAAAATTGATTTATATTCAAAGAAAATATGCTAGATTTTAGCGAGAAGTGGCAGAGTTGGAGAAAAGTGGAAGAAAAAGTGGCTGACATGCAGGAGGTGAGAGTTTCGAATCCGTGCAAGGACTATAACTTGTAGTCAGCGGTGAAAAGTGTTTAATTTTTGTAAGTTCAGCCCTTACTCTAGCAGTGAACTTTCATAATTTCACCGCCTTCACCACATTTCACCGCAAAATTTCTGTACGAAATTTGCGGTGAAAATACCATTTTTTCACCGCTTATCTTACCTGTTTTTCCAATTTTTTCTCGACCCGAGTGTTCACATTTTGTTCAAACTTATAATTCTGTACAAATTTCATAATTCTCAATTAAATTCAACGTTCCAGCTCCTCGGTTGATTCATTTTGGGCAAAAACAACGCAAGAACCATCCGTCCTGACCACACACTCAACCTTGCGATCAATAAAAAATTGAGCCAAGTCAAACAACAGCGAATAAAATCGAGCAACACAAAGAGCGTAGAGGATATAGAAAACAATGAATGATTTCGTGTTGCAAACTAACAGTACAAGCAAGGCTCTAATTATAAAGGTACTCGACACACCATCAAAATTGCAGTGAAAACTGGTGCTCTTCGCATTGTCAGAATTGTCTCGCAGACGGCAAGAGAGGCAACCACTGTGGCCTCTTAAACCACTTCGCAAAAGTTTGCGGCGAAAAATTAAATACATTAGAAAATTAAAGCGACCAAGGAGAAAAAGTAACTTTCAAACAGATCCCTTAACTGTAACTTGTGTAAACAACGTCCAAATATTAAATGCTAATTGCAAATCGAATTACATGTTCTTCGAATAAAAACTATGTTTAAAAAAATTAGCGCTCAAAAAACCTCATTCCCCAGAACACAGATTTCTTTGTCGGATAAAAAAACTGCTCTTTGTTATTTGACTCTGGTAGTGCATGTTCACTAACCTCTAGTTTGCAAAAGAAATAATGTACAATTATTCTGACACAAATTGGTCTGAGAAGAATTGAACTACGAATTATTTATCACAAAAAAGTCGACACACTCGTCAGTCTGAAGACACCAGTGAAAAACATTAAACGGAAATGGATAAAATTTGTCTTGTAGTTGTAGTTGAAGGCTTAGGACCAATCATTGGACGAGTTTGATTTGAAAGTCTTGATATTGAAATTACCCAACAACCACTACTAAAGTATAATGTCAATAGCGTAGCAAAGCACTGACCGCTAAAAACGCTAATGTGATAAGTAGAATTGACTAATAGAAAAATCAAACAGTCAAATCAATATATTTTTTAAAAGAAGTTTACATTAGGACCACAAAAAAGGCGTAAAGTCTCAATTCATAAACAACAAAAAGTTAAAATAGAACCTGAAAAACTACTCACGGAAGAAGAACTCGAAAACTGTCAAATTGCCCAGTCTAAAATTTTCATTTCACCAATCATGATCACACTAAAAAAAGATCAACAAATCAAGTTTGAGTTGGACTCCAAAGATTTAAACTAATCAGTACATAAGAAAAAATATCAATTGCTAAATAACCATTCGCTAATATAAACAAACTATCAATAGTTAAGTTCAAAAACACCACAAGCAAGGGCCTATTTTTCGTCTATCGATTGGCCACACGCGTACAGTCAACTAAACTTAGACCCCGATACGGCCCGCAAGTACAACTTTAACTAGATAGCGGTGACATGACAATTACTCAACGTTCCAAAAGGGGTTTTATAGTCTGATTGGTATACGGGCTGAATTTTAGAAGGCTATTGACAATATCCGTTACTAAAGGAGATTATGTCTTCAGAAGTCTTCAGAAGTTAGAAAAAAAAATCTGCAACTAAAATATAGGAAAAGACCATTTTTTGCAAAAACTCAAACATAATAGCTCAGACACAAGTGTACTCAGTCCAGAAAAATATCTTTAACCAATAAAACCGATGCCATACAGCGATGCCATACAGCAACTCATCCAAAAATTTAAAAAACTCAGATTTTTTATGGTCTCTGTTGATCGTCTTACAAAATTTATGGCCACCGGAGCTGTAATGTGTCATCTTCTTAGACCACTTGTCTAGGATACAATCCTTTTGTCTGGACACAAAATGATGACAGTCAATTAAAACGACAAGCAATTTTAAAAAGTCAGCTCAAACAACCGAAAACAGCACTTCAACCCTCATCTTGAAACAAGAATTAAATGTTATGCATCATTGCATGAGGCTGAGGTGATGCTAGAACAGCACCTGAACGTTGAAGGACGCTATAGTATAAATGAACTCGAATAATTAGGAGTAATGTTTTGGTCCAATGAGTGTTTTAATAACTACCGGTATGGAAAATCAGTTGAACTAATCGGAGATCATAGAGCTCTATTGTCTATAATGCGAGAACGTTGAACCAATAATTCCAATCAGCAGACTCACAAGATGAATCGATCGGCCTTTACCGTTCAATTTCACAATTAGTCGTCTCCCAGGCTTAAAAATGGGATTAGTTGATTACATTTCCCGCAAACCCATTCAAGAAGCCGTCAAAGTTTCTACAGCAATGATTTCAGCTTCGTGTTATTCAAGATTTTCACTCGGACTCTCTTGCTAGCTTCTCTTCTGAAGATGTCGTACAGAAGAATGTTCGAGTATAATTGAGCGTCATCGCAGAAAATGAGGAACGCGTCCTCCGAATCTCTCCATTTATCCAAAGCTGCCTCTGTGTCGACGGCAAGATCGCAATACCAAACTCTAATAAGGAGGTTACCTGAAGCCGATATTCCTTATTCTAATTGCGAACCATTTCTGTAATGTATAATGAAATCCAAATAAATAAATCCAAATGAAGAAACCCATAATGAATTTGGCGCCGCTGTATATAATGAGAAAAACCAAAAAATTTACTTCTTTACTTACATAATTGACAGATATTCAAAATTTCCAAGGCCGACGTTCTTGATAGGGAAAAGCAAACAACGTTCAGACATTCCCTCTAAATTATGTACTTTTGCATGGCATTGCGCGTTCTATTAAGACTAGATCAAGCAAGAAGTCAAATGAGGTAATAACACAATGGTTTAGTGTAGCGGCTAAAACAAACAATTAAAAGATGACTTCTCTGTATAAAGGAGGCTACCAAATCAAAGTTTAATTTAGAACCGTCAATAAATTCAATTATAAACCAGTTGCTCATATGCAGACAGCGAACAATCGTCATGTCACCATTTCAGTCCCATTTTGGAAGTGAAGCAAATACACCATTAAGTGACATAAGCACTGTTCCTGATGAGAATAAAAAGTTACAAATCAATAATAGACAAATATTCAGAGTTGGAAACTACCCATCGGAACCAACTGATAAAAGACGAAAGAGGGGACAGCGGAGAGCGAAGCAGCGTGGAGCTCGAAAATGGTGGAGTACTAGCTAAACAAGAAGCAAACAGACGGAAACAGGACAACCCGCAGGGCGAATTAAGGTTCCCCAATCGGCACGATTAAGCAGACCGTGTTTTATCTTGATCACCCGCAGATCTTTTTCACCTGCACGCCCATTCTACTGAAAAATATTTAGTTTAATAGATTTTGTTAACTTTTGCATATTTTTATATACATTTATTTTAACAGTTCTCTGCTAGCTTGCATTATGTGCCATTTTTCCCAGTAATTCTGCGAAAAACAGATCAATTATTGTAAGAAGTTTTCTATAACAACGAAAACCAACAATTTTAGATTTTTAGCCAATGAGAGTAAGTGCACAAGTGCACAATGTTTTGTGCACAAGTTTGTGCACAAGTTAGAATGGAAAGGGGAAGAGACAAGTCGTTGGAAAGAGATTGCTAATTTTTGAGGTAAAAAAACAATTTAAATTAATAAAATTTCTTTTATTTAACTTTATTGAATTCTAGTTGATCGGGACTACGGTACTTCAAATAATCATGTTCAATTATAACTGATTTTGTGATCTGAAATAGCTAATGTAATATATTATAATTGCAACTTGTTTTGTCAAAACATTTAATTATAATGACATTAATAGGAATGTTCCTGAGTGCAGACAGAACATAAACAAGAGGAAAATTGCTTCTTTTTGGTCGCACGTCATTCGACACAAATCAGAAAAAAAATAAAGTTTAAAACAATCTACTTGAATGTTTTTTCAGCTGGACCAATTCCGCAATTTTTTAACAAACAATTTCCTCGGTATTTGAGGGTTTAATGGCCGAATTTATAGCAGAAAAACTTACATGATCTCTCTGAAGTCTGATAAATTGTCTTTCACCAAAAATGTCCACCAAAAAAATCTTTTGCAATTTCAAAACCTTCAGAAAAATTTTGATTTGAATGTTTCCACCGCCGTCAGGGATTCAAAATTTCAGTGTTTATTTTTTAAATAGTCGTCGAATGGGCTTAATTCGATCACAATTTGTATAACAATGGGGTGAATTTTGAAAGCAACTATTTTTTTCGACGCAAACGAATATGAAAACTATAAAGCTGCAAATATTCTTTTTACGCCTTCCTCGATTCCTTTTTACTCGATTAACGCCTTCCTTTGAACAATGAATATTAAAGGTCATATCAAACATTTGTTTCTGAAAATAATAAAGTTAATATACTCCAACTCACCCTATGACTTATAGTTGCAAGTTTTAAATGTTTTGCTAACACAAACTAAATAAAGTTAAGGTAATTTTAACTTATTGGATGAGATTTTAAAACTTTTATGTAAAAAGTGGTCACCACTATTTATGTTAACATCATTCAGTTGAAAGTAAACATACTTTTTTGCAGACCAGAAACAGCTGTGTCCGCACATAAAGTCGTCACAACACTCGGCGCCCGAATCCTGTCCATACTGTGCTTCGTAGTTCTCACAATCACGGTCACTTATGCACAGATATTTGTAGTTCGGATCTCTAAACAAAGCGAGCATATCATGTTATCTTACATAAATACTTGATCAAAATGGCCCATTTTGAAGCAGCTTTGAAGCTATTTGAAACAACTGGTCTCGATAATTTACGATTGCACAAATGTTCTGACCTCACTTATCAGCATTATCTAATTAATTGTAGGTCAAATGAGGAAGATAATGAAAACATACTTTTCAAAAACAATTTGTTAATGAGTAAAAAAATGTCTGAAGCTCAAACAACTAAATGAAATATACAAAGCCGCACTGAATAGCCAGTGATACTTGCAATTGATAATACTACGAGACAAGACAAACAGCAAAAACAATCGAAAAAATCAAATTACAGTCAAACTGAATTCCTTCTCTTTTTTTAAGAAAAATCACTAATAAAGTTAAAATTGCAATCAGGAAAAATCTATTCTAAGGAAATCAATTTGTACTTCGCTTCATAGCAGATGGAACCTGTCGTTAATGAGACTCGATTAAAGGTCCAGAAAACCAAGAACTAAGGTTGGTTTTCAACTAAAAATCGTAGATGTGGCCAAAACAAGCAATGATATTCCTACGCGTTCAATAAAAATAAGTGATTCTTCGTATTGTAACAAAAACAAATATTTTTGTATCAAAAATTTCAAAAATATCAGAAGTAAATTGTGATTTTAGATACTGATTGTTTTAAGTTAGGAAAACATTGGCACCTCTTTTTTTCAGAACACTCTTGAAATAAGAGGCAGCAAAAATTAGTTCTATTTTATATTTATTCAAAAATATATTATCAGTTTTAAGGTCTACACTTCGGGCGATTTGGTAAAAAGTGGGCAATATCATAAACATAATTGGTGCCGCTTTTGACAAAAAAATTCCAAAACTTGAAAAATTCAGCAAACCTTGAGCTATAGATGTCCGATCAAACTATTCAGCAACCATTCTCTGTGTGCTTTAGAAAAACCAATATGACTATTGTTAAGGTGTTTAACTGATTTTAGCAAAATTGACATAAATCCGAGCAAAAGTTTCGGAAAACGTGAATAAAAACCACAGAAATTAACTCTTAGATCTCACAATCACGATCATTTAGGCACAGCTAATTTAAGTATGAGTCTCTAATTAAAATAAACATACTTTATGATATCTTAGATAAATGTTAGTCATTTCAATGAACAAAAAAGACGATTTTGAAGCAGCCTGGGGTCTATTAGAAACGAGGAAGATCGGTAATGTGCGTTCACTCCAAATTTTCCGACCCCATACATTCACATTATTGAATTATTTGTCTACCAAATGAGGAAACGAAAACAAAATATGCTTTTCAAAAACAAATGATTAATTAGTAGAATAAATTGCTTTAAACGAAAACCACTAAATGAAGTAGATAAAGCCCCACTAAATATATTATGAGACTTGCAATTAATAATACTAATAGATATAACAAACAACAAAAAAGGCCAAAAAATCCACTACAATCAAACTCAATTTATTTTTTAAATCATTCATAAAGTCAATTTATCATCAAAGAAAACCCAAGTTAAGCAAATCAATTTGTTCTTCATTTCATAGCCGAAACCTCGTTAATATGACTCTGTTAACAGAAAACGAGATTTAAAACGGGCAAAATCCCATTAAACATCAACTTTCAACTAAAATATGCAGATGTGAACAGAAATAGCATGGATGTTGCTGCGCGTTAAAAAATCCAAAAAAAGCTAAATAGTTGTTTTTACACCAAAATTTTTTTAAAAAACCAGAAGAAAACCATGCTTTTTAGAAACTGATTGTTTTAAGTTAGCACAAAAAGTCAATTTTTTCCAGAACATTCTTACAGGAAGAGGAAGCAAAATTAATCCACTTTTAAGTTTCTTCAACAAAATGTCCTCTATTTTAAAGTCTCTACTAATGGCAAACTTATAAAAGTGGGCAATTTCGATACACATATTTGAGTCCTTTAGTGCTGAAAAATTCCAATACTTAAAAAATTTAGCAAACCATGAGCTATACTTGTCCAATCAAACAATTCAGCAACACTTCTCTGTGTGTTTGGGAAAAACCAATAAGCCTATTGTTGGTTAAACTAAAAGATTTTAGGAAAATTGACAAAAACTGGGCTAAAACTCGGGAGGACGTGAACAAAAATAAATAATATCAACTTGAAGATCTCATAATCACGGTCACTTAGGCACAGATAATTACAGTTGGGAACCCTAATTAAAGCAAGCATGTTATTGATATCTTTAAAAAATCTTTATTATTTCAATGAACAGAAGGGTCCTTTTTGAAGCGAATTTGAGACTATTTGGAACAAGGAAGCTCAGTAAAAAGCGTTTCCAAATAATGTTCAGACCCAACTCAACCACCTCATTAAATTATTCGTCTACCAAATGAAGAAGAAAAAAAAACATATTTTTCAGAAGCAATGGGTTAATTAGAAAAAAATCAATTGCAATAATAACAACCAATTGAAATATATAAAACTGCACTGAATAGTCGATGATAGTTGCAATTAACGATAATATGAGACAAGACAAAGCAAAAAATCAAAAAAAAAGCAATTACAGTCAAACTTAGCTTCTTTTTCTAGTTAAATCACTAATAAGTCGAATTAGCATCAAATAAAACCTAATTTAGGCAATTTAACCTATGTTTCACTTCATAGCAGACAGAACCTCGTTAATATAACCAGGTTAAAAGTCAAGAAAATAAATTATCTACTAAAAGTTGTAGATATGAAGAAATTAAGAATTGACGTTGCTGGGCGTTAAAAAAAGTCATTCCTCGTTTTGTTACCGAAATAGTTATTTCTACAGCAAAATTGTGAAATATCAAAAGTAAATTGTGTCCTTTAGATACAATCACGGTCACTTAGGCACAGATAATTTTATTATGGGTCTTCAATTAAAACAATGATATCTTACAAAAAAGTTAACCATTTCAATGAACAAAAATGCCCGTTTTGAAACCGCTTTTGGTTTATTTGAAATGAGGGAAATGGGAAATCTAAGTTCGCGCATAATGGTCCGACACCACGCATCCACATTATTGAATTATTTATCTACCAAGTCAGGAAAAAATGCTTTTTAAAAACAGTTGGTTAATTAGTGAAATGAAACGTTTTAAATGCAAACCATTAATTGACGTTGCTGGGTATTAATAAAACAGGTGATTTTTCGTATTGTTACTGGAATAGTTGTTTTCAAAATATCATTAGTAAATCGTACCTTATTGATACTGTTTGTTTAAAGTTAGCAAAAAACGGCAAGCTTTTTCCCAGAACACTCTTACAGGAAGAGGAAGCAAAATTAGTCCCCTTTCAAGTTTCTTCAAATATATGTAATCAGTTTTAAGGTCTCTAACCCCGAGCGTTCCATAAAGGTGGGGGATTTAAACATATTTGGTGCCCTTTCTGATGAAAAGGTGCAATACGTGAAAAATTCAGCAAACCTAGGGCTATAGTTGTCCGATCAAACGATTCAGTAACCCTTCTCTGTGTGTTTTGGATAAACCCATAAGAGTTTTTGTGAACAAAAACAACAAATACCAACTCGTAGATCTCACAATCATGGTTGCTTAGGCACAAATATTTTTTAGTTTGGATATTTTTTAGTTTGGATATGATACCTTGCATAAATGTTTGGGCCAATCTTGAAGCGGTTTTGAGACTATTTGAAACAAAAAGGATTGATACTATGCGTTCGCACATAAAATTCCGACGCCACTCATCCACATTAGTGAACTATTTGTCTACCAAATGAGGAAGAGAAAAAAAGACTTTTTAAAAACAGTTGGTTAGTTAGTAAAGTAAATTGATTTCAACGCAAACCAATAAATGAAATATATAAAACCGCACTGAATTTGCCACCCATATTTCCAATTGATAATATTACGAGACCAGAAAAACAATTTTTTAAGAAGATCACTGAAAAGGTAATATAGCAACCAATAAACCCTAAACAATGGAAATCAACTTGTACTTCACTTCATAGCAGATGGAAACTCTCTGTAATGTGTTTTGGTTAAAACTAAAAAAATACAAGAAAACACAGCCGGTAGAATACCGGAAACAACTCGAATCGTCGTGCAAAATAATCTCTAACTTGGACAAAATCAGAATATCGAAAAAAAAACACTAGAAATAAGGAAAATAGTAGACCAATATAACAAAAAAGCGTTAAAATTTTTTTCAGTTCAGGGGTGTGGGTAGGCGCTGGTGGGGGGTAGGTACTTTGGGGGGGGAGGTACTTGGGGGGGTAGGTACGTGGGGGGGGGGTAGGTAGGTACGTTGGGGGTGGGGTTTAGGTACGTGGGGGGGGGTAGTTTTTTTGGGGGTGGGGTAGGTAGTTAAATGGGATCAAATTTTCTCAAATTGACCACTTCACCTTGAATTACAGACTGTTACCAATTGCTATACATCACAAACAAAGCTATTGTTAAAATCCAATGTTCGAAAACAGAAGTCAACAATCAAAAACGGAGGTAAAAGCTCGAATAGAAAGAAGTCAAAATTCAAGTCATGAACAAACTTGCTTACTGCTAAAAAAAAACTTGTAGAATACCAATACTCCTCTTCGAGTCGTAACAATACATGGGAAAAGTCATAACAAACTTAAACCTTCACTAAAAATTGCTGATACATTTTTATGTAAATTCTCAGCAGCCATTGGGACCAGTCATTTGCGATATATCGCACTAAGTAACTCCTTTTAGAGGAGCAGATAAGACCTGTCAATAATGTTTCTGGGATAAAACAGTATTAATTGAAAATAAAACAGTTAATTACAACCGAATGTCAGTACCTCGAATAGAAAGAAGTCAAAATTCAAGTCATGAACAAACTTGCTTACTGCTAAAAAAACTTGTAGAATATCAATACTCCTCTTCGAGTCGTAACAATACATGGGAAAAGTCATAACAAACTAACACCTTCACTAAAAATTGCTGATAGATTTTTATGTAAATTCTCAGCAGCCATTGGGACCAGTCATTTGCCATATATCGCACTAATTAACTCCTTTTAGAGGAGCAGATAAGACCTGTCAATAGTGTTTCTGGGATAAAACAGTATTAATTGAAAATAAAACAGTTAATTACAACCGAATGTCAGTACCTTTTATCCTGAATATGCCATACCACTTCAAAAGTGACCATAAAAGGTTTCACGAAAAAAAACGCATCACAGAAGCCATTAAAATTTTCAGTAATCAACTGAAAAGATAGACAAGTGATAGCTTGGTATCACTTCTGAACGTCAATAACCTCAATTTAGATGAATGATATGAATAAACCACCAAATAAACCCCAAGCATAGATAAGTCTCAATAACAAAAACAATTTTTCTGACATGACATGGCGTTACAGCCATAAAACCATCTGCTAAAACGTAAACAGAATTAAAAGCGTTTTAATTGCGTCAACGAAATGTTAATGGTAATTTTCATTGGTAAGGCTAAGCTACATGCTGTCAAAATGAAGAAAACAAAGCGGAAACTTTTGAAAACTCCATCAAATTTGGCAAACAAAATTTGTTTCAAAATCTTTAAAACCTCTAGTTATCTACTGGAATCTTTAAATGCGTTAATTATTATATCTAAGCGAAACAAAACAGAAACTTCACCACCCATAATAAATAACATTGTGGTACGGTTATATCCTAATTTGAAAAGTGCACTACATTCTTAGTTGTCCTTGTGTCATTTAACTTTAAGTTTAATCCTCATTGTCATTCAACCAGGTAAAGTTTACCTTAGACTATAAAGTCAAGTTTTCAGTTGTGTTCACACTCTCCCATTTTATTACTTAAATTAACTTTCATCTCCTGACATTATTTCTCAAATTCAGTTGTTCTCAATCTGTCTTGTTTTGATAAAAGAACAGCTCACTAAACATTCGAGACATAATTCCACGTCATTAGAATAGTGCCACATTCGTAAGAATACTGCTTGTTACAATTAAGAACTGTAATCCTACACTACACCAAGCACAGATGATTCGCATCTCGAATCCAACCTGTCCAAATCAAATAAGCATTGGTGGCTCAAATACATACCTCTAAACTAAGAGGTATCACATGGCGCAGTCAGCAGCTGAAGAACAAGCCCTTCTGGGAACCCTTTTGGGAACGGCCTACATTGGAACCCCCGTTGAGATGGGAACGTTGGAGAATAATTCTTAAGCTGGCCGTTCTAGCTAAAGAGGGCATTTCGATCGACATCTTACGAGAGGCACCACCAGATAAGGTTACTTTTCCCCTCGAACCTATCTATGAAGAAGAAATGAACAAAAGTACAGCAAAACGCGAACGATAACGCTGAATTCGGAACGAACAACTTGAGAATGCGTGGCTCAACAAATGTCAGAAGGTTGAAGCGGCGGGAATATTGTGTGCTGATTGACCATGAAAACTCTGTGACACAACAGCTGTCTCTCTCACCTATCTCAGCCTTTGCATAGAAGGCCGTCGGATATTTGGTTTTCAAGAACCAACCATTCAAATTGATCAAATCTCGACAAATGAGCTTTTGGAAAGTTTAGATAAAATTTCTACTAAGCAGAGAATACAACCTTCCAGCGTTATACTCTCCTAACACGAAAACAACTCAAAGAAGAGCCGGTCGAAAAACTCTACCGATTTCTCCGAGAACTTTCACTGAACTGTGTGTGATCTTGGTAGCGACCAGGAATCTATAATTCGAGATGTTTTCATTGCAAATATCCAAGATGGAGAAATACAGAGAGAACTACTAAAAGAAACGAGGACGGCTAAAAGAGCATTAGAAGTGGCAACAGACATCTAGATGGGCATCCAAAACCAATTGAAAATACTAGGAACAGCTGTACACACAGTTTGGAATCAGGCAGCGAATAAATCAGTCAATAGCATCCAAAACCCTCGGAACAGACCCAGATCATCATCAAATACCTTTGTCAAGCCTACGATTTGCCCTAATTGTGGTTACGGATGGTCAGCTAGTCGCGCGCCAGAACTGTCCTGCACAAGGGAAAAACTGCAAAAACAGCCAAATAGCGAATCATTTTGCAAAAGTTTGCCGAAAGTTGAAAGTAAAAATGAAGCAAAAACCAAGGTACAAAAACGTAGATGATACTTCTTCTGAGGCTGCAACTATCGGTACATCCGCCACGGTCGCAGAACAAGTAAATCAGATTGACACTATGTTGCACAGACAAAGTACTTACGATGCTAACTACGACTCTGATTATGATGAATTTGAAGACAACTGTGTAGCTGTAATTTCTGATGGTGACAATATAAGAGAAGTGGAACCATTTAATATGCAAATTCGCATCAAAAATACTGAGACAAAAGCATTAGTGGATTTGGGGAGCGTTTGCACCATCATTAACAGAAGCCTAGCAAACGCAGTGGTATTGAATAGTCAAGAAAGCTTTTTGGAACAATCTCCGGAAAATCTCGATCTAAAAACTTTCTTCAATGAATTAATCAAGACTATTGGTGTAATTAACACGTCGGTGAAAAGCAACGACTGGGCAGCTGAAAATGTTAACATTACAGTTGTTGAAGATGGTCATAGACCAATAATCGGGCAAGATCTCTTGCCTCAGCTTGGATTTTCCCGGACACAAACTAAACAAGTCACAAATGTTGATCAAAATCAATGTTTAATCAAGAAACAAGTAGCATTTGACTTTCCTGGCTTAATATCTAGAATTGGTAAATCATTAAAACACACAGTTAAATCTACATTTCCCAAACATTTTACACCAACTCATCAAAAAGGTTGCCGAGTCCTTATAAATCTATAACCCTTAGTAGATACAGAAATTAAAAAATTATTAGAAGAAAAACACATAATCAAATTGAATAGTTTTTCAGATAAAAATTTCATATCTCCAATTTTTATAACTGTGAAGAGAGATAAAACCGTTAAATTAGCATTAGACTCAGAGATTGCACATAAATCAATACACAAAAATAAAAATCAAATGCCTAACATTGATAAATTAATTGACAAGATAAAACAAAAGTTAAACACAAATGCATCACATGAAACAGCTTATTTCTCAACGCTGGATTTGAAATACGCTTACAGTCAATTAAAGTTAAACCCGGAAAGCTCCGCATTGCAATTCAAACATTGTTAGTGGTGAGGAAACAGGCACATATCGTTTATTACTGGATTTTACGGGTTTACTAACATGCTAGCGGCATTCCAATAATTAATGGATTACACATTAGTTGGACTAGATAATACCCAGTGTTTTCTAGATGACATTAGAGTAGTTAGTCGCGGTTCAAATGAATACCACAAAATTATTCTATAAATGTCTTAAAAAATTAAACGAAGATAATTTGGGAATAAATCTACCCAAATGTCACTTCGCTAAAGCTGAATAAGAATGGTTGGAACAAAAACTTACCTCATCTGGAATCACACCACTTGATACTAAAACATCAGCAATCATAAATTAAACAGCACCTAAAAACTTAAAACATTTACAATCATTTTTAGGATCTGTACACTATCTTGGTAAGTTCATTCCTAATCGTTCTCAATTATGTCTTCCACTTCCAGCTTTACTTAAAAGAAAACTAAATTCATCTGGAATAATGAACTTGAAACTCACTTCCAATACATTACAGATGAAGTAGTGAACGCTACAGAAAACTCACACTATAACCCACTCTTGGAAAGCTGAATCAAATGCGATCCATCTAGAGCTGGAATAGGGGCTGCATTAGAACAACGATCACCAACAGGTTGGCATACAGTCGCATTCGCGTTTCGTTTCCTTAAATCAATTGAAGAACGCTATAGCGTCAATGCATTAGATTTATTAGGAGTTGTGTGGTCTGTTGAATATTTTAATTATTATCTGTTTGGAAAATCATTCACAATTATTACAGATTATAGAGCATTACTTTCAATCATGCAAGAACACAAAACTAACAAATCTTAAAATAGTCGTTTAGCTCGTTGGGTGGGTCGCTTATTACCTTTTGATTGTAATATTGAACATATACCAGGCGCAAAAATGGGGCTGGTAGATTGCATTTCTCGCCAGCCAAATCAAAATGCAAAAATTACAAACAAATATGATGACGAAATTGCGGTTGCGACATTTACCCGAATTCGTGACGCAATTGCAAGAATTTATATAAATTCCAAACCATAAAACTGTCAATCACAGCTTTTTAACAGCGTAAATCACACATTCCACACATGCTTCAATAGCCCACCAAACAAACCGTTCGAAATAGATTTCTGCCTTAAATCTCCGCACAAATCAGTTGCTTCTCTCTAACCTGCTGGCCGAGTCATCTTCCAGTCAATTCCGAATTCCGCGGTCAATTTCACCCGTTCATCAAATGAGGGCCCTACGTCACCCAATTTAGAACTTTCAAAGGAGGAGGTCTTTGAAAACAAATTAACACAGCTGTTCCCAAAAGGATTTCTTGCGGTGTTAACGAGCAAGGATGCAGTTCTTAAAGAAGTGAGGGATTGAATCCTCCAGTGAGACGAACAAAGATGCAAGGACGTTAATCCCTATCTCCATTCGTACTGGAGGGAACTGCACGTTCGCTCGGGGTGTGTCTGCGTTGACGAACGCGTGGCCATACCAAACTCTATTCAAGACGCGGTCCTTGAGTCCTTTCTCCTCACACACCCAGGCAGTTGGGGTATGATCACGGTCGGACAATATGCATTCTGGCCCTATATGCATCAAGAAATACTCAATAAGGCCACAAACCATGCACTGAGATTGGTAGGAATCTTAAACCAGTCATTCCAGCGTCGAAATGGCAACCTTTGTTAAATTGTTCCGAACGTTACGAAGAAAATCAACTAGACTTTGGTTGACCAATTACAAGTGAATTAGACCAAGATATATATTTCCTTGCATGTTTTGATCGCTTCTCAAAGTACGCTACAGTAGAAGTCTTTGATAAAGCTAAAGGACCTAATGTAATTAAATTTCTCGACGAATATATACAAATACATGGAGTTCCTCGAAATACTAGATTAGACCAAGCACGTTGTTTAATAGGATATAAACTTCATTTCATTAAACGAAATAACATCAACATTATTACCGCTCCTGTAGACGATCACAGAGCGACTCGATTAGTAGAGCGTTTGATAAAAACAATTAAAAAACGACTAAGCTGCATGAAATTAGCTAATAATAATAGTACATTCACAATTAAAGAATCAACCAATGCAATAGTGTATCAATTACGTATATGCAAACAAAGGACTACAAATTTGACACCTTTCCAAGCACACTTTGGGAGAAAACCAAATACACCACTTAGTAATATAGGTACAAAACAAAAATCATCTAATCTTTCATATGAAAATATTCTCAATCACTATTTAGACGCAGACACAGTCACAATTGAAGACTACCTTAATGACAATGGATGGCTATCGGGGGAACGGAGCGACATTCTCATCTAAGAGGCAATGACAAAAGCACAAGTTGACGCGGGCCGACGGTAAAACGGGGAGAAAAACAAGGCAGTATCGCATTTTCTCCTCCACCCAAAATTAACAAACCCGATACTTCGCACGGAAAAGTCATTGGAATTAAAGTTGGCCAGAAAAGTCTCGAAACGATCGAAGCGGGATTTGCGAGGCCTTTGCGAGACATTAGAACCCGGCAGTAGTTGCACGCAAATCTCCGACAACGAAAGGAATCAAAGAGCCGGGAGTTCTAGAAGTGAAGGTGCGCAATAGTGATATTGCTAAATCCGGAACGACAGCAGAACGAAATACGGAATTGTGGCAGTACGCCCAATTACGCCCACTTCCGTATGATAAAACTACTAAAGAAAAAATTACGCTGCACTCAAAGGAGCTCAAGAAGAAAAATAGAGGAGATATAAAAATAAGGCATTGACAAGCTGATAACACATCAGGAATTTCATCTGCAAACAGTAATATTTCGAAGGCCATATCCTCTCGCAAGCCGATAAAAACTCAAGCTGGAACAAGCCGCACTCGCAAATTATCGGCCACACCCAATACATCAGCAGCCTCTTCGACAGCAAGTCCGACGACCTAGAAGAAAAAAAGGAACCGGAAGGCACCGTAATATTACGGGTTTGAGAGCTCGGTACGCTTCGTCAGTGACCATGAGACAATGCCTGCACCTAAACGCCAGAAACCCCAGAATCTCGTAATCGAAACGATAATACAAGAGGAGGCATTACAACCACCAGTAGTCGAAACTTTTTTCGAATCAATAGTTGTGAGCCCACCAGACCCTCGTATTCGTCCACTCGGAACATTGCCTACAAAAGAATACAATTATGCTGACTATGAAGGTGAAGTCAGTATAAGCGTTTTCGATACGGAAAACCAAACTTAAAAACTCTTAGTCTACTCCAAAACAAAAATCAGTAACTAGAAAACCCTCCAAATTAATTTTCAATTTCATCTTTCATTTTAGTCCTTAACTTAATTGTTGTTGATTTAATTCTGATTTTTACAAAAACTACTTTGTGAATGGAAATTGTTTATGTTCATTCAATACATTTGTCTGTTAATTTGACTGGTGTTACACTTGCGCTGCATTTACCTCGTTTATTACGCCGTTTGTTTAATTTTGTTTGTAAATTCTGACTGTTTACATGTTCTCTAATTTAATTTGAAAAGACATAGCGATTCCAATTGTCATGATATTGTTGAAATTCTAACTTCATTGTGAGTATTAAAGTAATAATTATATTAACCAGTAAACATCTTATTTATAAATTAAACTTTGATCACTTGCAGTTTCAAAATTTGTCAAAGCCAAGGATATAAGGTACGGTTAAATCCTAATTTCTAAAAAAAGCATTAATTTCTTAGTTACCCTTGTGTCATTTAAGTTTAAGTTCAATCCTCATTGTCATTAAACCAGGTAAACTTTACCTCGGACTATAAAGTCAAATTTTCAGTTGTGTTTACACTATCCCATTTTATTACTTAGATTAACTTTCATTCTCTTAACATCATTTCTAAAGTTCATTTGTTCTCAATTTCTCTTGTTTTGATACAGGAATAGCTCACTAAGGATTTGAGACAGAATTCCACGTCACTAGAATACTGCCACATTCGTAACACTACTGCTTGTTACAATTAAGAGCTGTAATCCTACACTACACTGAGCACAGTGGATTCGCACCTCGAATCCCACTTCTCTGAATCAAACAAGCATTCGTGGCTCAAGTAGATACCTCTAAAGTAAGAGGTATCACAAACATATTGAATTAATTATAAAATGAACTACAAACAGAAGCAGAAACAATCAATATCAGTTATTCTTTAGACGAAATTAGTTTCGAAGCTTTAAAAACTTTACTGAGAGCCAATTTCATCTGTTAATAGGTTGAACTCCAGACAAAAAAAAACAAAAAAAGAACTTTGGTAATTGTGGAAAATCTACCACATCTCATAGTATCGAACCCGTTGACCAATTTCGTTTTAAAAAATAAAGGCCTGAAAAATTTTATTCGACCCCGGACTTTTATTCTCGCACCAGAACAAACAGGCAACCTCTAGGAGTAAATAACAGATGGAAAGAATTTTGAAATAAGTCTTAGAATGCAAACGATTACTTAGACTTTCTTTTTTAAAAGTTTGTTCAAAAGCGTAAGAGCCTTTAGGTATTAATTGAAAGCATTATATAGGTTCAATCAGAAAATTTATAGGAACCATGTGCGTCATTTAATATTGATACTGAGTCAAGAGATAGCAAAAACAACAAAAATTGCTGACAAAACACTAGAATTCAATTCAAGTACACACAAAAATTGAGGGCGCCAAAAAATGGAATGTTCACTGAAAACAATATTGATTATGAGTCTTCAATTTTACTTTAAAAAGATACCTTTGATTGACAATTACTCTGATTTGAAAGAAATGGACAAAAAATTTGCTATAATTTTTTTAATGTCAACGGCCCAAAAAATAGCAACAATTGTGTTTGTCAAAACCCCGATGTGACCAAAACGAGCATTAAGTTTGCTGAGCGTTCAAAAAAACAGGTGATTCTTGGTTTTGTAACAAAACTAAGTTTTCTGCATTAAAATATCAGAAGTAAATCGTACCTTTTAGATACTGATTGTTTTAAGCTAGCTAAAAATATGCAATTCTTGTATCCAGAACACTCTTGAAGGAAGAGGAAGGGAAAATAGTCCGCTTTTTGTATTTATTCAAAAATGTGTTAGCAGTTTAAATGTCTCTATGTCAGCCGATGTGATAAAAGTGGGCGGTTTGATAAACATAATTGGTGCCAATTTTGCAAAAAATTTCCAAAACTTGAAAAATTCAGCAAACCTTGAGCTATAGATGTCCGATCAAACCATTCAGCAACCCTTCTCTGCGGGTTTTAGAAAAACTAATCTGACTATTGTTGAGGTATTTATCTGATTTTGAGCAAAATTGACAAAAACCCGAGCAAAACTTTTGGAAAACGTGAATAAAAACCACGGAAATTAACTCGTAGATCTCACAATCACGATCACTTATGCACAGAAGGTCTATTTGGGTCTGTTTGAAACCAGGAAGATCGGTAATATGCGTTTGCACACATGCTCGCACATTCACATTATTGAATTATTTGTCTACCGAATGAGAAAAAAATATGTTTTTCAAAAACAAATGGTTAATTAGTAAAATAAATTCATCAACCCTTCCCTGTGTGTTTTGGAAAAGCAATACAACTACTGTTAAATAATACAACAGATTTATAGCAAAATTGACGAAAAATTGAGCTAGCATTCGGGAAAACGTGAACAAAAAGAACGGATATCGTTATAATGTTCACAAAAATTTAAACCTCGATAATTGCTAGTAAAAAGCAATATTAACAAGGCGGCTCTTTAATGTGCGTTCGCAACCACTGAAAAGATAACTAATAGCCCTTAAACTACAAACATCACAAATATCGGGGAACGAAATAGAGATAGTAGAGATCTCAATCGTGACTTTAATTAAACAATGGTGCTCGTTAATGTGCGTTCGCACATGATGTTCCGACCCGAGCTCATCTACATTTTAGACTTAATTAACAACCAAATGAAGAAATAACAGAAATAGATGTTCGAGTTTAAAACAATCGTTACACAACCTGTTTACTAATTAAATTACATAATGCCATGCCTTATCACAGCGCCAATGAGATCTGACCTTAAAGAGACTACGAGACAAAAAAACACCAAAAAATTAGCAAAAACAAAAATTTCACGGCAAAAACTTAATTTATAAAGTGAAAGGCACATAGTAACAACGTCAAAATGCTGTCAGATAAAACCGTAACTACTCAAACTTAATTTCATCTAACTATACAGCGGATGGAAAGTTTTTTTTTAATGAAACTGTATTACAAGTCAACAAAGAGAACGATCATTGAGGCGAAACTCGAAAATTAATCAACATTTTTTAAACAAAGAAATTTCAAAAGTGTTAAAAATCATTAGCTTTTAATTAAATAATCCTTTATAAATTACTAAAAAGTTACTACAATACCGAAAGGCTTTGTCTTTGGGTAGTTTAAGACTTAGAAACGAACTAAAGAAAAACTTAAAAAATTAGAAACGATTTGCGAAAACACAAACTATTGCTAAATTTAAAATCAATAGCTATTATCTGAATATTATGTATTATTAATTCAATTCTTATTGCTACTAATTCAGCAGCAGAAATTATACTGAGAAATTAAATAAAATTATTTGGGCCACATTTGTAAACCTTTAGGATCTCTTACTACGCGATTGTTCTGAATGAAGAGAAAAAGAAGCGCAAAAAATGACCACTCAAAAAACGTTTATAAAAACGCATATTGTCCAACAAACAAAGCATCGGAGACAAATAATATCAGTAGATATGTTATTTTTGGAATACAAGAAATTTGATGTGACCTCTCATTGATGAAAATAAGTTACAATTTGACAAAAAGAGCAACAAAAACTGAAAAGGCTTGAAAATGTATATCATAAACTTTAGGACTAAAGGCTATAAACTGACTAACTGATTCGAGTTACAACGTTAATTGAATCCTCAATTACAAGCTTAAGAGACTTGTCATCAATTTACGGCTACCTAAAGAACAAAAACAGGCAAAAACAGCGAGGAAATGTCGAAGGCATTAAAAAACGAACTTTTCATTAAAAATTTTTCTTTGCTCAATTAATGTTTTAGCAGCAATGGGATTCCTCTTTTTTATCAATATAGTTTCAAAAAATCAAATATGAACATATACTTTAGAAGCAAGAAATTTTTGAGAAAACGCGTAGTATCAACCTCATTAATTTCATTAGCTTTCAATGGAATCCACCAAATACGCTAAATTATGCCTCCATGGGACAATAAATTTGTTTGCCAATAATATTTCGTCAATGAGATCTTACAACAAGTTATTGATGATGAAAACAACAACAAAGACAGGCAACAGCCAAAATTCAGTAGACAAGTGCCGAAGAAAGTGTCGAAGCAATTTAAACCATTGCGAAGCAATTTCTTTACTGAAAGCTTTTTATTTGATCCGTTGAACTTGTTGCCTAAACCAATGGGAATCATCAGTAATCGGATAATGTGATGAGACAAAAGGATCCAAATAATAGAAAAAGTACTCAAAAATTTTTTTTTTTAAAAACATGAAAAATAGTGGCATTGAAGTTCTAAAAAAATAGATAAAACCGCTAACCCGGCTAGTTTTTGGCTGCATTAGAAATGAAACAGGATCCCGAAAATTCGGTAAAAGAGTGCCAGAGGAATGTGTCGCAGCCATTTAAATCACAAGCTCTTCTCTGAAAATTTTTATCTATGATTCTTTGAACGTCTTCCTTAAACCAATGCGAACTAACAATAATAAGATAATGTGATAAGATTTCAAAAAGATCCAAAAATTAAAAAAAGTGCCCGAAAAGTTTTTTTAAAATTATGGAAACTCGTGGCATTGAAGTTTTAAAACTAACAGGTAGAAGATGAAAACGCTAACCATATTAAATTTGACTGCACTAGAAATAAAAAAAGATCATTTAAGTGCTAAGACTGACTAATAGTCCACAAAAAAAAGATTAGGATCGGTTATTCTTCAAAAAAATTTTTGGAAAACTTTTATTTAAGTCTGAACAGCCATCAAACTCAAAAGCTTTTAACGGAGGCCAATAACTACGCTCAGAAATAACACGATTGCAAGAAAAAAAGTTTGTCATGCATAAATAATCAAAAAAGATCAAAATAAGTCTTATGACTCTGAAAACAAAAATAAAAACAGGCGAAAACCAGAATTTAGTAGAAAAGTCGAAAAGAAAACTTTGAAGTCGTTTAAACAATTAGTTTTTCTTGGAAAACTTTATCTGTGATCCACTGAATGTCTTTTCCAAGCCAATAAGATTAGAGTAATATTTGGATACTGTGTATAATTTTTGGATAATGTGATAAGATTTCAAAAGTAACCAATAATACAAAAATATGCAATTTTTTTAAATTTTGAATTCCTGTGTAATTGAAGTCAAATAATCAATAGTTAGAAGATGAAACTGCCACCAAACATTTGTTTTAATTTCAGTCAATAGCGAGTGGGTTCTGTCAATACTGAGACTGACTAACAGTTCAGGAAAAATTTAAGATTGATTTAAGTTCAAAAAATTTTCGAAAAATTATTTTTTAAAATCTTAACAGACATTAAATTCATTAAATTTCAACGGAAGTAAAGAAATTCGCTAAGATATGCTTCAATACGAGTATTGGAATGTTTGTCATGCATAGGTGATCAACAAGACATCACAACAAGTCTTATGACTGAAAATAACAACAAAATCAGGCAAAAACCAAATATTCAGTAGAGAAGTGCGAGAAGAAAATGTCGAAGCAATTTAAATCATAAATTCTTCTCTGAAAACTTAATATATGATCCGTTGAACGTCATCCTTAAATCAATGGGAACCATCAGTATTAGGATAATGTGATAAGATCTCAAAAAGATCCTAAGGGATCCAAAGTACTCAAAAGTATTTAAAAAAACATGAAAACTAGTGGCATTGAAGTCCTAAAACTAATAGGTAGATAAAACCGCCAACCAGATTATTTTTGACTTCGTTGGAAATAAAAAGGGAACCCGAAAGTACTAAGACTGACTGACAAATCACGAAGAAAAAGTTTAAGATTGGTTAATGTTCTAAAAAAATTTCTAAAAACTGTTTTTAATGTCTTAACAGCCATTAACCTCAAAAGTTTTTAAAGAATGTCAATAACTACTCTCAGAAATAACACGATGGCAGGTAAAGCATGTTTGTTATGCATAGATAATCAATAAGAGATCAAAATAAGTCTTAAGACTATGAAAACAACAAGAAAAACAGGCAACAGCAAAAATTCAATAGAGAAGTGCGAGAAGAAAAGGTCGGAGCCATTTGAAACCATACACTTTTCTCTGAAAAATTTATCTGTGATCCAAAGAACGTCTTCTTTAAGTCAATAGCAGCTGTCAATTTTAGGATAATGTGATAAGATTTCAAAAGTAACCAATAATATGGGCTTTTCTTTTCAATGGGCTTCATTTGACTGTAAAGGAGGTTTTTCACTAACGGAACCTCGATATGAAAAGTGACTTGTCTTTAGGCGACTTAAAAAAGTAAAAATAAGTAGACAAATTTTATAAAAAAGAGCTCTCAGATAGATTTCGAATTTTTTTTTGATATTGAAGCTCACTATGAGACCAGAACTAGTCGTTTTATCGCCTGCAGTCTATTAGGAACACGAAATTGGTTCATTTTTTGCCAAGAAAATTAAGTTCGGAATACTATTTTTATAGAAAATATCTTAATTTGAAGAAAAATTACACTAAACGTGAACAAATATCCCGTGTTCACACAAAACTTCAATCCTCGATAACTCCTCGAAAAAAACGAAAATAAAAAAAAATCTTTTTAACTTTGAATTCTACGCTGGACTAGCTTTTTAATGATACCACTCACATTTCCTTGCGATGAAAATATCGATCGGCCAAAATTGACTGAACAAAAAAACCCATTTTGAGTATATAGTTTCCTCCCCCCCCCCCCCCCCCCCCCCCCCCCGCGCGCCCACAAGTGAGGTCGGAACAAAAATGTTACATCTATAATCTTTCCAGTACGGGCTTTCTGATGATATCTTTGAAGAAATTTCTACAATGAATACATGAATATATCGATCGGCCAAGGTTGAGTGAATAAAAAAAACCAAGTATAGCATATAATTCCCCGTCCACTAAAGTGGGTCAGAACAAAGATGCATAAATTAGTACTAATTTTGCAGCCAAGGCAGGATTTTTTTCAGCATGAATTCTTGCCGCTGAGTGTGCCAAATCAATTTCTTTTTTCATTTAACTTGAAAATTGTTAGAAGGTTGAGAGAGAGCAACCTAATGTAAATTGCGCATAAGATAAGCTTGACATAGCTTGACAAGAAGCTCTATACTTGTTCAACGTATACTTGGATAGAGAAATGAAGCCTTGAGGAACAAGAAAGAACGTGAGAACGGGTTATAAGAGACGCCCAAGCTCGAGAGCTTAAGACCAGTTGGTGTAATTTGGGTAGCACACTAGGCTTGCAAGTAAGAGATGCTGGTCCGAATCCAGTACTGGTCCATTTTCACAGTAGTTGCACCTGAATAGACCCCCTAACAAAAAATGCAAACATTTCAAATTTTTGTGCAACTTTACTCTTTTTTGGGCCAAAAAAGAGCTTTGATTGAAAACTTGAAAATTTTAGTTCTTTTGCTCTTTTCACCTCCTTGCATCACAGTAATGATCACAGTATGCACTGCCACAGCATCTTTCTTTGTTTCTGAAGCCATAAAAGTAGGATGACGAACTCTCACAATCTCCGTCAGAAGCGCACACTTCATGTATTTCAGCAGTCTTCGGAACCGCAAAGTCCTTAAACATCTCGCAGTCTCTATTCTCCCTGCGTTCGCATATGTAGGAATAATCTTTACCATGCACCCCCTTCGTCACAGAAGCAGCCAATCCAAGAACAACAAGCAGGTGAAACATGTTGGTTATGAGGCGTAACCTGAAATTTCCAAATTTTACAAGACGCAAAATCATTGAAAAGTAACATAAGGATCAAAAAAGATTTTCGAAAGTCAGAATCGTAAAAATGCTCTTCAACTTATTTAAAGCTTCAAGAAAACAACAATTAATTGATTCCATATTAAACAAGGAGGGTCGTTAATGTGCGTTTGCACATTATTTTCCGACCCGCGCTCATCTACATTTTTGACCTAACTGTCAACCAAATGAAGAGATAATCAAAAACAGATCTTTGAGTTTTAAAAAAATTGTTACACAAACTTCTAAATGAATTACATAATGCCATGCCTCATTACAGCGCTCACGAGATCTCACACTATTAAAATGACTACGGGAGAAAAAACAACACAATAGGCAAAGAAGAAAATAATTTTAACAGCAAAAATTCAACATCTAAACTCAAAAGCGTCTAGTAACAACGTAATACAATCAGAAAAACCTTAACTAGACAAATTTACTTTTTTGTTACTAGAAAGCTGATGGGACTTTATATTAATGAGACTAGGCAACAAGTCGACAAAAAGAAGAAACAATGAGGCTAAGTTCAAAAATCAATCCATATTTTTTAAAGCAAAAATTTCCGAAAGTCTTAAAAATTACTAGCTTTCGAAAAAAAATATTTTTTGATTAACTAAAAAAGCCATTACCAAAACAAAAAGACCTGTGTTTGATTAGAATAAGCCATAGAAACGGATTAAAGATGCAGACTTTTCAGTAAAAACTATTCTATTTTCTTTTATCTTATAGCAATTTTTGAATTGTTCTTTTTTTAAAAAACTGATATCATAAAATCAACAAATACAAACAAACATATTAAAGCCACGAAATTTTTGAGAAAAGTCGTAGTAACAACGCCATTAAATTCAGTAGCTTTCATCATAAGTCTATAAAAACGCTAAGGTGTGCCTCAATGGGAAGAACAAAAGTTGGCTGTCATTCATAAGTCACGATTAAGACATCCCAATATGAAAACAACCACAAATACATGTAAAAACAAAAAAAATCAGTAGATAAGTGCGAGAAAAAAATGTCGAAGCCAATTAAACCATACGATGTTCCCTGAAATCCTTGTGTATGATCCATTGCTTGTATTCTCTGAGCCAATGGGATCTATCAAAATTTGGGTAATGTGATAAGATTTCAGGAAAAACCAAAATTACGAAAAAAAAATACTTCGAAAAATTTGTAAAAAAAACTCGTGGAATCAAAGTGATAAAATCGACAGTTAGAAGATAAATCCCTTATGCAGATTAATCTTGGTTGTATTAGGATAAAAGAGATTCATATCATCACCGAAACTTAATAACAGTTCACGAAAAGAAATTTAACATCAGTTAATGTGAAAAAAAAATACTCGAAAATTTATTTTTAAAGTCTTAACAGACACCAATTTCAATAGCTTTCAACGAAATTCAATAAAAACAGAAACTTGTTGCGGACTGGGAGGAAAAAGATTCGTGTCATTCATAGGTTATCATTAAGATATCTCAATTTGTCTTATGACTAGGAAAACAACAACAAATACATGCCAAAACCAAAAAAAAATCAGTAGAAAAATTCGAGAAGAAAGTGTCGAAGCCAAATAAATCATGAGATTTTCTCTGAAAACATTATGTTTGATCCATTGCCTGTCTTCTCTGAGCCAATGGGATTGATCAATATTCGAGTAATGTGATACGATTTCAAAAGAACAAAATTATGACAAAAGGTATCCAAATATTTTTAAAAAATTTATGATAACTCGTGGAATTAAAGTGATAAAACATTTAGTTAGAAGATACAGCCCTCAACGAAATTAATCTTGGTTGAAATGGAAGTGAACGGCTTCCTGTCATCACTGAAAGTTAATTAAAGTTCACGGAAAAAAGTTTAATATCAGTTAATGTTCAAAAAAAATTTGTAATTCTATTCTTAACGTTCTAAAAGAGACCAAATTCAATAGCTTTCAACGGAAGTAAAAAAAATACGCTAAATATCGCCATTATGGGAAGACAAGGATGTTTGTCATTCATAAATCATCATTAAGACATCACAATAAGTCTTCTGACTATGAAACCAGAAACAAGTACAAGCAAAAACCAGAAGTGCGAGAAGAAAGCGTCGAACCCATTTAAACTATAAGTTTTTCGTGAAAACTTTGTCTATGATCAGTTTAGCGTCTTTTTTAAGCCAATGGGAACCATCAAATTTAGACTAATTTGATAAGATTTCAGAAGAAACAAAAATTACGAAAAAAATATATTCAAAAATTTTTTTTAAATATTATGAAAACTTGTGGCATTGAAGTCATAAAACCAACAAAAAGCAAATAAAACTAATAACCAGGAAAATTTTGTTTGCAAAAGAAGTATGGGGTTCCGTAATTACTGTGTCTGATCTACGGTTCACGAAAATAAATTTACGATCGGTTATATTTTGAAAAAAAAAACAAAAAAAGTCTTAACAGCCATTAGCTGTTCACCCAAAGCGCTGGATAGGTTCAATTACTGCTCATTAAGAAACCCATTGCACTTTCGCTAAACAAGTCTACGACATAGGACTCCAAAAATTAGTAAAATCTCAAAAAGAAAATCAAAATTTCAATAAAAATTACGAAATCTTTGATTCGAAGCCAAACAACAGATTGAGCAATTCCTTGAAAACAAAAATTTTGTTCACTTGGCATCATTTTAGTGTTAATAAGGTTTGTCTTTAACGGAATTTTGGTGTGAATAATGACTACTCTAAAGCGAATATTAAAACAAAATAAAATATCAAAAACTTATTCAAACAACAGCCCTCAAATTGAATAAGATTTCTTTTCGTCTTTTCGATAGTAAACTTCCCTCTGAGACCAGAACTAGCCTCTTTATCTCTTTTTTTGTCTTTTGGCAACAAAAAATTGTTGAATAATGAAGCGTGAAATTTACTTTTGAGTTAATATTTTTTACCGAAAAGCTCTTAATTTGAACGAAAATTACTCTAAAATTGAACGAAATCTTGCCAACTGTCCGGTGTTCACAAAAAAATTTAAACCTCAATAACTCTTCGAAAAAAACGAAAACAAAAAAATCGTTTTAATACTGAATTCGACGCTGGACGAGCTTTTTAATGATACCACTCTCATTTCCTTGTGATGAAAATATCGATTGGCGAAAATTGTCTCAACAAAAAAACCCAATTGAGTATAGAGTTCCCCCCGCCACAAGTGGGGTCCAAACAATAAATCACTTGTAAAATTGTGAAGACACGAAAGTCTGGTGAACGCACTGTTAAGACATTCAGGACTTTAACTCTACTCAGATTTTTTGCAAAAGATTTTTGCTGGACCCAAAATTTTACAAAAGACTTTGGCTCGGCCCAAAATTTGGGCTGGACTTAAGCTCGACATAATGTTCGCAAACAAAATCGAGTTAAAGTCTTTTCATGGTTCCATCATTAGTCTTTTCTTAAGTCTGCTTTTTGGCCACTAACATTTTACGTAGAATATTGCATATAACGTAATCAGCATGTATGCTTCTTCAGCTTTTACGATTCAGAAGAACCACAAGTCCCCTAGAAACCTGCAGTATTTTTTAAAGATAGCTAGTAAATGATAACTCATAGTGTTGGAAGAGAAAACAAACTGAATAACGCTGAAATTTTGTCATGGCTGATGCGACTAAGTCCAGTACACTTAAGCTAACTGTTTTCATGGAATCAAGTAATTTGGTAATACACTCAAGCTGCAATTACTCTTTATCTTAAGATTTGACAAAAGTCTTAAGGCTTTTGGCAGTTTTCCAACTGATTCTTAAGTTGAAGTGCTCTGGTGCAAAGCTATCTAGCCTTGCTCCGTTTCTGCTTCTGTATGTAGAGAAGCAGTAAAAAAATTAAAAAAATTATTTTCTTGATTGAATTATGAAACAAAATTGATTAACTTATGAAAAGACCATTTGTTGACCCATAAAAAAACTTTAACTCGACTTTGTTGGTTATGAAATAACTAATGATGGACCCATGAAAAGACCTTAGCTGGACTTTCTTCGTTGTGAAAGGACTTTAGCTCGACCCATGAAAAGATATTAGCTCGACTTTAACTAGGAAGCTCGACCGTGTAATTATAGTCAATATTGGCCCTCCTACTAGACTTTTAAAGTCTTTCCATAAGTCGAGGCCTAGGCCTGGGAAAAGTCTAGACGTAAACGCACGAAAGTCTGGGCGTGGACACTTTCCGTCTGGGACGGTCTGGACATATCAACTTTCGACAGACAGGCAGAACAGACCGGTAGAATCTTATAATCTATTATATGCAAACATCCAAAAGACGAAATAAATTTAAACCAAATTCATCATTTTACGTATACATTTCTTTAGTAAAATCAATTAAATTCGATTATTTAGCCAGGTGGATATTTTTTCTGAAATGAAATGAGAAATTGAGTTGAAGGTTTCTATCGTCTATAAAATGTCATTAAAAAGATCAAACGCAATAACTTATTGGCAATTTCGATCTTTTGACCTCGCCGACTGATTTAATACTCAAAATTATTTTGTAAGAAGAAAATATTTTTTTGTTAACAATTTAGTGAAACGCGGAGTGTTAGATGTCGTTGCTTGTGAAAGTTCCTTTTGAGCTTATTGGGATGTGAGTCAGTCAGTTAAGATCAAAATGAGACGTCAAGATTCGACTAATTCAAAACGTCAAGAATCGTGCACAACTATACAGCTTACGCAAAAAGAATCTCCATAAAATGCATTAAGATTAAGTAGTTTGATTGTAAATTTCAGTCAAACTATAAATGCGAGGAAAAAAGTGACCTTTAATCCCAGGAAAACAGCAGCGCTTTTCCTGGATTTAAGCGTAATGGAATCAGTTACGCTAACCACTTATTTCCACAGATGATCAGCGGATTATATTTAACCAATCTTCAAATTTTCTCATACAATTTTAATCACTCTTTGCAACAAAAATGAACATTTCGCTTTCGCGAAATGCAGAACAAATATTTTCAGCTCTATTTCAATTTGAACTGATTCAGATTGTAACCACCAATTTCCAGGTAATAAATTTTTGCTAAAAACTGTTTATAAAGTGATGAGGTATTGTTTTTGAAAAATAACTAGCCCACTCTATGTTTAGGGCTATATACAATCAGAAATTATCTTCTTACAAAAATATGGTCGACTGCATGCAAACTGATTTTTGAGTTTGAAAATTGTAGGATGAATTTGTTGACAACTTTTTTTGTTTGTGCTATGCTTTTAGCAAGTACTGTGGTAGTTTACACAGCTATGGAAACAAAAAATAGAGTCTGCGGACCCCACATGAAACTAATTTCTTGTTAGAACGGCAAAAAAAAACAATCAAAAAAAATTTTAAGAAAAGTAATTTTTGCCAGACACTACTTATATCACAAATACATTAAGAAAAACAGGAACTCAAATACATTAAGTACAACAGGTTACAATTTTTATCAAAAGACTAAATCAACGATGAGAGCAATTGTGTGGCAGTTTTTGTACAGCTTATTTTTTTTACTTGTGCTAAAACTGAACTTGCTATGTGAAGTGTTGATCAAAAATGTCATCAGATCAAGTTCAAGTATGACAGCAGTTGATTATATAAACTTTAGACTCCGTTGTTTTTAAAAAAGAGAAACTAACATACTAACTATTTTGAAATATATTATAAAATACAACATAGGAAAGTACTGAAAAAAAATTCTGTGATCACTAAGTGAATAAATTTTCCAAAACAGACACTATCCAATCAATTTCAATAATGATTGAGAGTAGTGTGATTAAGAAACGACTCTTTGCCTCCCAATAGCCACGCTCTTAACACATTTTTAATATCTCTAACATCGCGAAATATTTGTCAAAAAGTTTAGCAGATTTATGGTAGCAAAAAGAGTTTCCAAAGCAGTTTTTGGGAATTTGACTTCAACTGGCTCAAAAGAAAGAATTCGGAAATCAGATAAATCGGAAAAATGTGAACAACACTTTCAGTAATCGCTATCTGCAATGTGAAAATTTTAGAGAGAAAGGAAACAAAACGATTGTCTCGCGATGAGTATTTATTTATTCCATGATACAATATTTGTCGCATAAAACGTAGGCACTGATGTTACAATTTTTTTTCAAACTAATTCCGCAAATGATTTCTTAAAACAAAACTTATTATCGTGGCGATATTTGCAATCACATTGTCCAAGATTCGGTGCAAGCAAGCAATGATTTTTCTCCATGTTCAAAAATTTTAATTGACTTAACTGAACTTGACCGATTGCACGTCTGTGAGGTCTGATTAGGAGTAAGACTCTTGATTCTACGAGACACAGATAATTTATGAAGAGTTTACATATATAAAAGGTTTATATATAATTTTTATACAAAAGGCTCCAAGACCAGCTGCTTCTTCGTAGAATTCATAAAAGAACCAAATTGATGTTTAAGCGAAGTGTGGTTTGAAATGAAGACAAACAGACGCAAGAAGCACACGAAAAAATATTAAACTAAAAAATTGTCAAACGTTAATAAACTGTTGCTAATATCTTTGCGCAATTATCTTCTGAAACATTTTTTGCAACAATCTACACAAATTTCTAATTTCAGGCCATTAGGAAATTTCATTGGTTCACAGTTTTATAATCACTTCTTAAAAACTTTTCAGCTATTTTGCACCCTTAATCTAAAAATTATGATAAAATTTTTCTTGTACGGGTAAAGAAACAATAATTCTTAATTTTTCACTTTCGTACAGACGCTTCAAGAGAATATTCGAAACGCATTCTGGGATATGAAGGGCTTCAGAAACAACTGTGAATAAATCTGTATTTATCAAGCAACATATATCATTAAACTTACCGTTTTTCGTCCAGAGTGACACTCAATAGAATAACGTCTTAACTGGTACCCAGCTCAATGATTCAATATTTGTTATTTCTATACTTAATATTAACAACAAATAAAAGAGTAATACGAATTGGGTCTTTCGTTTTCAGTCCAAGTTATCACTGAGCGCTTAGAATACAACTTTGATAATCAAGACAGCCAGTTCTGTACACAAACAGAGGTCTGTCGACACTCACCATGTATTAACCCGACAAATAGAGCGAGATAGAGAACCTATACCTCTAATAAAGTGAGCATTTGCATTTCCGTAGCTATGCAATTAAAAGATGCAATATTTGTTGTATCAGTTTAAAATCAACAAGAAAATAAATATCACGAATGATGGCTTTCGTTTTCCGGCAGTTCTAACTATAACTGAAAACTAAGAATTCAACTTTGGTAATCAAAACTGACTAATTCTGTGCACAAATAGAGATCTGTCGACATTCAACATGCAAACACTCGAGGAAGACAGCGAGCTAGAGAACCTATACCTCTAATAGTGTGAGCATTTCCATATCCGTAGCAATAACCATGGCCAGAAGGCAAAACGACATTTGCATAATTTTCAGGTTATTTCTGAGAAATTATTCTCATTTTACAAATTCTGTTTATAAATACAGTACAGGAGTACAGGACAATTTTCTACTAGAATTTTCAAAAAAGAAGACTAAATTTTAGCAGATGAATGACAAAATAAGCTTAAAATTTTTTATAGATGATAAAATAATTTACACCTACTTGAAGACGCCGATAAATGGCAATTCATTGAACAACACGTAAGCAGCATGGGATGTTTATACATTATTGCCCCCTCAAGTCCGTTTCCAACCCCCCCCCCCCCCCGCTCCAACGACTTGATATTACACACTAAAATTTTCTCGTGTTAACTATACAAAGAAATCATTAGTTGTCTCACAATTTGGAAGTTTAAGTCAATATTTCGCGTCAAACACACTAAATTTTCAGGTGTGAAGACGGAATAACATTTCGTAATTTTTTAAAGAAAAAGACAATTGTGCGCAAAATATTGCGTAAAATTCTCGGAATAATTGTAATTGACCTATGCAAAATTATTTTGTGTTGACAGGTAAACTTTTTGTGTTTTTACACGACCTATAGGGCAAAATTTACACAAGTTTTCAAATTTACGCAAGTTTTGTGTGGAACAAAAAAGTTACCTAATCAATCACTAGATTTCATCTTGTGTCACTTGTTACAAAGTGTGAAAACACGCAATTTAGCGGGCAAAGGTATCATGCGCGCAAGTTTAACACGTAAAACCTTTTTATTTAAAACTGCATATAAAAACTGTTCATCCAAATTTTCCTTATGTAGATGATATATCATGCAAAAAAGTCGCATCTGTTCGAGCTAATTTTGTCAACATCAAAGCAGAGAGATTTTTGGGCATATTTTAAACTAACAATGAGGGCCAAAAGTTTGCAAATAAAGAAGCTTGCAAACTTTTATATTACAAGAGTCGCTACGTTCGCTTAACAATTATTCTTTTCTGCTTTGAAGAAATATCAAGCGAAGAAACTGTCAATCTGCTAAAAACTAGAAGCATTTAAGAAGCTAAACTGAAACCAATTCAATATGAATGTTGAAGATAATTTAGAATGAATGTTGAACATTGTTCAACAAGTATGTTTAAGAATGTCTTTGATTGCGCTACCTAAATTTTGCACACCTTTTATTTGGGAGGCTTTTACCCCACTTTTGTTTGAATAACATCTTTATTTTTGTTTTCGGTAACATCTTTGGTTCTAATTACTGAAAATCGCCACATGTAGCTAAAACTTACAGTTATTAGAGCAGTTTTGAGTTTTAAAACAGATTCAAGAGGCAAGTGGAGACCCCTCACTGGAAAAGATGACAATTATGCATTTTTTGACTTGAAATCTTTGATTGCGTCACCTAAACTTTGATTGCGCTACCTCCCATGTAAATATTTCTATTACTTTTCATGAGAAACCATCAATTTTTTTTATAGGTTTCTGCACCAAAATTGGGCTATTAATGGTGATCTGATGCTCATTTAGCTTGCAATACTTGATTTCAATGTCACCGAAACAACGAAACATTAAAAAGATTATATTAACTATCATCACAGTAGGAAGCTGAAAAAACTATTATCTATTAAAATTTCTTCATTATCATCCTCTCAAAATTTTTGTCAAAAACCAGCCTTCGCAATTTTCAAGACGCATCAGTCAAAGATTTTTTTTCTTAAACAACTGTTACGTCATTTGAAAGAATTTGCTTACCGAAATGTGTATCACCTGTGACTAAAACCAATTGTTTGTCATTTTTGTTCCGACCCACTTTAGTGGGGGAGGAACTATATATTCAAATGGTTTTTTTTGTTCAGTCAATATTCGCCGATCGATATAATCATTGCAGAGAATTGTGAGTGGTATCATTAGAAAGCCCGTCCAGCGCAGAATTTGGAATTAAAAAGATTTTTTCAATTTTTGTTTTTTATACGGAGTTAACGAGGTGTTAAGTTTTGTGAAAATTAGACAAAAATCAGCTGTTTTTTTTCACATTTTCGGTAATTTTGCCCCGATTCTCGTCAATTTTGCTAAAATATATTCAACTTTTTAACTGTAGTGTTATTGATTTTATCTCTAAGGACAGAGTAGGGTTGCTGAATTGTTCGATCCGAGTTTTTTCGCAAGAACTTATGATAAATTTTTCAAAATTCAGACTTTTTTTTGTCAAAAATGGAACGAAAATCGCCTTTTAGCACAGCTGCTTAAAATTTGCTGAAGTATACATCATAAAACTGCGGCCATGTTCTTCTTAAGCTCACAAAAGCTGTACTCCCGCAGGCGTTAGGAGTCTTCTGGAATCATAGTTTTGCAAGTTTTTGGCACATTTAAACTCGATAATTATAAAAAAAAGAATTATTGTTTTTGACAAACTGAAAACTTTTGTTTAAAAATTGATCTCTTTTGCAACCGTTTGAACAATTGAGTGTTTTTTCTAGACGCACAAGAAGAGATGGATTGAGCTTGATCTCAACATGGATCCTTACGATAAAAAATTTCTTAGATTTTAATGGGCGCGGCTTTTTTTTCAAAACATTTCTTCTATGTAAAAGTTTTTTGTCAATTGCTGACAATAATTTTTAATCAGGGCTCCATTAATGACCGATGACATTTACAATAAACTAGGCCCAACGAAATTATATTGTGGTTTCAGAGTTCTGCTCATGGTTTTTATGGCTTTGACCTATTGTTTTTGCAGTAATTTTATGTTTTTCATGAGTTTTACTTCCATTTGTTAGAATTTTTGTAGGCCAATGATTTCTTATCCCCAAACAAAGAATCATGTAAGTCTTTAAATGGCATAAATGAACTAGACGATTCTTTCAGTTGTTATCTAATGTTTGCTATGACTTCGAATATATTTGTTTTAAGAAATTATCGGTGAATTTTTGAACTTTGCCAATATTTTCTCTTATTTCTCCCAGCTTCGGGCGCAGTCTCAGTAAAATCAGGCAGAAACAAATCTCTTGTTAGTTACATAGTACTGTTGTTAACGGTTTAATATTCAATTAATGGTCTCTTGTTTTGATACTACGCCTTTTCAATTTTTTTTATTTTTGAGCAAAATTGCATATTTTTTGAGTTCATTTGTTTCCTTGACGAATTATCAATTTATTGACAAGTCTAAATGAAGGAAAGCATAGTAGGAAAAATGCACAGCGTTCGAGAAAGGCGTATCTGGATATGTTAAATGTTTTTGTTGAAAAGTTTTGTGCTTTTTGCGCTGAGACCCAGTTATCTCGCAAAAGTTTGTGGATTTTTTTTGTTTTTGCCTCTGTTTGTATTTCTTTTTGTTTTTGTATGCCACAAAACTGATAATGATGGGTCTCAATTGCTTCCCCAGGACGCATAACTCTTTCTTGTTAGAGATTTTTAACTGTCTCCTTTTTGCTTTCATTTTCGTCACCATGTAACTCAACCTCACTGATTAGAAGTCTGAATTGCTTTTGATGACTAAAGCATTTTTTGGCCCTTGACTCTACCTTGTGACTGATTGCGTTTACCATTTAGTTTTATAAAAAGCTTTCGAGATTTCTGTACTGTTCAAGTTTTTGGTTTCTTTTTGTTGTCAGGTCTATGTAGAACTTCTATAAGGAAGACTCGTTGATGTTAAGATGAGTGATGATCTACAGCTCTTGCAGGTAACATCTTATAATTATAGTGCCTTGAACAATGTTATGTCCTGAAACTGTTTGAAGTTTTGGCTTCTTTCGGTATTTGTTATTATTGTGTGGAGTCGTGACTTAGTCTCAAGTGGCTTCTTGGGGTGTTGCAACTTAATACATCACTTTTTTTCAAATCTTAAGTCTGTTATCACTTTTGAAAATATTTGCTTTCAAAAACATATTTGCTTTTTGAGCTTCGTCATTTTTCAAGTAGTTTTTCGGTCGATTTGTAGCTCAGTCTCTGAAAACACAGGCCACAAACTGTTTTCAGTGAGCTATTAATTAATCTTTACAACGAGTTTAGCTTCAAATTTTTGTATCTCGGCTTTGTTGTTGCTGTTACTACGAGATTTCATAAAAATTTTTGTGATTTTTATATATTTGCATATTTTAAATGATTTTTGTTTTCTTTTTAATTTATAACAATAGTCGTAGGTCCCGTTGGTTTTGAAATTTTGCGCAATTGAACATTGGATAATGACATGTCTCAATTGCTTGTAATAAAGATATAAACGAATATTTTAGTGATTTCAGTTGATATCTAATGACTTTAATAACTGTAAAATTAATTGTTTTCAAAAATAGGAATGTATTTTTGAACTTCGCACCTCTTTGCTCTTTTTGTCGACCTGTTGACCAGTCGCATTGAGGACAGGCCCATATTTTTTGTAATGATGTTTAGGCAATTTTGTTTTGTTTAGGTTTTATCCGATGAGAGTTTGATTTTGTTATGTTTTTTTATTATAGACTTCGAGTTTTGCTCGTAGTTAATGTTCATTGTTTGAATTTAATATTGTCCTTTCTAGTAGTCCTATTATCAGGAACTTTCATCGACCTTCTGGCGTGGCATTACTTTATTCCATTGGTTGCTTATTCAACGATATGTATGTATTTGTACAATGGTTTTCCAATTAAGTAAAGTATGTGGACGAGCGGGGTCGGAACATTATGTGCGTACGCACATTACCGAGCCTCCTTGTGGTTTCTGTGCTTTGTTGTTTTTGTTCAATTGCTGTTTTGCTTAATTCAAGTAGTAGCTGCAGTACTCGATATAATTTAGACTATGTCAGAGTTTCGTTCAAATCTAATCTTTATTAAGGTATCTTAGATTTCCGGACTTCTACTAGGCTTAGCGTCCATAAGTTGGCTACCAGTGGTAGGGAGCAAAAACATAAAAAATACTTTCATGATCATGTATAGCTTTAAGCAATTGCTCTCTTAATCTAATTAGTTCTATTTGCTATGGATGCTTGAAATTTCTTTACAGGTTAGTGATTGTTATAAGAATAAATGAGTATGCAATTGAAACTCAAACTATTTTTTGATTTGCGATTTTAAAATGCCGTGTGAAGTATTGATCAAAACTGGCACTAAAATGAGTTCAAGTATGACATTTAATGCATAAACTTTAGAATCTGTTCCTTTTAAAACAAAGAAATTTCATTTTTCTCTAATTTCAAATTTATAGATGAAAAGATACAATTAAATAATCATAGCACAATTAACGAAAAGCCATCAAAAGATTTCATTGGCCAAAGACCTCAAAAATGACAAGAATTTCCGAAAACTGTAGAAATCGCAAAAATGACTACTGCATTTTAGGTTTGTTTTTGGTGAAATTATTTAAACATATAACACTGAAACGGACATAAAAATATACACTATTTAAGAAAAAATAAAACCACCGACGGTTGGAAACCCATGTAACAAAAGCTCGGAAACCTCAAAGAATAAGAAAAACTGCACAATTTGGAGCCCAAAACTTCCAAAAGTGACCTTTTCATCTCAAATCTCTGACTTCTGAGATTTTTCTTGGCACAAACAAACTTGTAATCCCAGCAGAGCCAGGTAAAGACTCTGATGAAACTTGATGACTCTTCGGCTTCACCTGTTTATCTTGTTTCGGAAAAAAGTCATCAAAAATGTTTTGATCACAGATATTGTGCTAAAAAAGAGAAAGACAGCACAAATGCAATTCATTTTCATTAGCTCTCTGAAAATTGAGAGAAGGCCAATAATCGTTTGCTAACGCAGCTACAACAAACAATTGATAACAAATTTTTTATTGGTAGTGATTATTATTCTCCGGCTTGTGTATTCCCCCAATTTAAGAAGAAAGCTGGAGAATAAAATAGCCTAAAAAAATTTTTTTAAAAAGAAACTTAGATAAAAAACACTGAATGGTAAAGAATGATAATCTTTTATATTTGACAATTTTCCTGGCATTTCTTGCATACTTTTCAGATTTTTGCACCTTTCAGCCAAATTTTTTGAAAAGGTTTTCATTTTTCTTGAGCGGTTATAATCAAAGAAGAATTTTAAACCTCTCTCTCGTAAATCTTACAGCAATTTTAAGAAAATCTTCGAAACGAATTATGAGATTTGAAGGGATTCAGAAACAGCCGTGAATAAAACTGCATTTATCAAGCAGCATATATCAATCTACTTACGATTTGTGTGTCAAAAGAGTGACTAAATAGGGTAGCTAACACCCCAAAGATGCAATATTTGTTGTATCTGTTTAATATTAACAAGAAAGTAAATATCACGAATGATGGCTGTCGGTTTCCGGCAGTTCTAATTATAACTGAAAGCTAAGAATTCAACTTTGGTAACCAAAACTGACTAATTCTGTGCACAAATAGAGATATGTCGACATTCGTCATGCAAACACTCGAGGAACACAGCGAGCTAGAGATCCTATACCTCTAATATCGTGAGCATTTCCATATCCGTAGCAATCATAACCATGGCCAGAAGGCAAAACGACATTTGCATAATTTTCAGGTTATTTCTGAGAAATTATCTTATACTACTATTTTTACAAATTCTGTCTATAACTACAGAACAAAATTATGAAAGAAATTTCAGAAAATAAGACTACTAAAATGTAACCTGAATGACAAAAAAATTAAGCAGAAAAGTTTTATATAGATGATAATAATTTACATTCATTTGAAAGCACCAGTAAATGGCAATTCACAGAACAGCACGTTAGCAGAATGGTATTTTTTTCTCCTTATTGCCCCCCCCCCCACCCCCACGTCCATTCATTTACAAACAGTCCCCCCCCCCCCAACTAATCAAAATTACACACAAAATTTCTAGTCTTAATCAAACTAGTTATCACACTTTTTGGGAGGGGGAGCCAGATTATTAGACTTCAACGATTTTCTTGTGCTTACTCATATGATTTTTCCTGTGATTCAAACGTAGCTTTTTTCAGTTTAAATCAATAGTTCGTCTAAAAACAACTCTTTTAGGTGTGAACACATGATAAATTCATAAGTTGTCGTAAAATTACCCGAGCAAAAAGCCAACTGTACACAAAAAATGTAAAAATGTGTAATATTCTCGTGGTACTTCGGGTAGTTTTACAGAAAACAATATTGTGTTCACAGGTGAAAATTTTTGGTGTTTTTTCACACAAAAATTTGGCTATGTTTACACTATTTATAGTGTGAAACGCAAAATAATATTACAATTAACCCCGAAAATTGCGTAATCTTACAATTTATATTTTGTGTTACTTTCTCCCCAATAAAATGTGTTAAAACGCGGTTTTGCGGGCAAAGACCAGCTGTTTATTATTTAAACCATCTGTTAAAATCCACCTATAAAGCTGTTTAAAACTGTTTCACAATGGTCATTTTAATTTCTTTTCTCTTGCTCGGAAGAAAACAGAAAAAAAAACATTCAAGCTGGTAAAAAGTAGTAGCTGCATCATCGCTTTTATAGACCTCTTCAATTCTTCCCAAAAGGAAACTAAAAGGATGCATATAATTGTCAGTTATCAATGCCAAATCTTCAATTTTTGTAAACTTGGCTCTTCTTTTGCCCGTTTTGTCGGTTGCTGTAAGCTAGGCAAGTATTCGTTGATCCACCTTCTCCAGACAGAAGAAAAACAAAAATTCTGTTCTGATCACGAAATAGTTTTCTGTAACTTAAAAAATTCCGGAAAAAAGCATTTGACCGACTCATTTGGACTATTTTGACGCATTACAAAAATAGTTTGGTGTCGACACGAAAAATTCGGCTATATTTACACAATTTATCCAGCGAAACGCAAAATGAAATCTTAATCATCCCCACAAAATTGTTAAACTTACAATTTATAATTTGTTTTGTGTCACTTTCTCCCCAATAAACTGTGTCAACACGCGGTTTTGCGCGCAAAGACGAGCTGTTTATTATTTAAACCATCTGTTTAAGTCCACCTATAAAACTGTTTCACAACGCTCACTTGAATTCCTCTTTCTCTTGCTTGGCAAATAATAGATTAAAAACCATTCAAGCTGGTAAAAATTAGTAGCATTTAAAAAACTAACCTGAAAACAATTCAACCTAAAAGTTCAAGAAAAATTTTTTGTCAAATGTCATTTTAAGGAAGTTTTTGACAGAAATGTAATACAAGTTATTGTGGTGGCGGGAACGAATAATCTATTTGACAATAAAAAAACTGATGGGCCCAGTAAAGACATCTGATGAATTTTTCTGTCTTATTAAGAAGCTGAATGTTTGCAGGTTTCATGTTTCAATTCGCGAACTAGGTAGTCCACGAAGGTAAGCGGACACATTCGCAAGATTTAATTACTGTTACAGAGGTATTGCTCGCGAACTGCATGTCCCCGTTATACCATGGAAGAAAATTAAGGCTGTGTTATGGCTGCTATCTGAGTGAAAAACTGCAAATAACTTTATCCGTTTCGTTCGAAATTTCTAGGTCCCAAACTTTTACGTGACTTCTGTTGGCAAATTAACATCCCTTTCCAGCGTTTGACTTGTATTACTATTTGACTATTTTTCCCAATTTCAGTATGAATTGACGCAACTCTTGACGAACGGAAGCAATACAATTTCGGAATTTAGTCATGATAATTTGTGTACTTTTTAATGCCAACTCATCAGTTTAGGGCTAATAAAACTAACAATTTGATATAGGTTTTTTGTAATCTAGAACTAAACAAATGATCGTAATATAATACGTCTATCCAGAAAGAAAAAGCTATGGACGTGATACTCAAATAATCTAGCAAATGTCAAACGAACTTAACGATTAAATAAATAAGTTTTCGCCCTCCCTTTAACTCGGCACAAGTTAATGTTACACGTTTGAACTAACAGATAATGGTTGTCAGGAGAGTATTAAATATGATTACACTGAATTTTCAAGAGAAGGGTCACTAAGCGCAAACTGAGCATCGCAAAACCGAAATATCTGAACATGTTCAAACTAAGAACTGAAGTCTTTACTAGTGCTGATCTCACCACTGCATCATCACTTTTATAGACATCTTCAATTCTTCCCAATAAGAAACTAAAAGGATGCATATAATTGTCAGTTATCAATACCAAATCTTCAATTTCTATACACTTGGCTCTTCTTTTGCCCATTTTGTCCGTTGCTGTAAGCTAGTTAAGTATTCGTTGATCCACCTCCTCCAGAAGAAAAATAAAAATTCTGTTCTGCTCACGAAATAGTTTTCTGTAACGCCTGAAACTTTAACTTCGAAAGGACCAAATTAATCAAGACCGTTATTAGTAATTGGTCGAAAACCGCTCGTTACTCGGTCAACTGATTTATAACTCATCTGAGGCTGGTTTAGCTGCTGAATTTTTTATGTCTCGCGCAATTGTGTTTTACTGCAGGTAAGGCGTTGCCCAGTGCAAAAGTCTGAAATTTCTGATTCTCTTTTCCGATATAATGCACACCTTTGTGGTGCACAACTTTAGGCGGATAATTCAAATACAATTCTATCTCTCTATGCTTGCTGGGTAGCACAAGACATTGTTTTAGCCCGTATGATACTTTTGCTCTTCGTATACTTGCTTTCGCGCGCATCACGGCATTGGAGTCAACGAAGGGCGATAACGAAACAACTTTGCTCCTGGAAAAGAAATGTTTTTGGTTTCGGAGGTCTTCAAATTCCTTAGGCAAAGCTTCTTGTTGAACAAGCTTCAAAACAGTTGCCTCCACCTCAGCAAGCATGTTTGTTACTTTACGATCGCTATAAGTGATTTTTAAAATCCAAGGCACAGTTCGGCGCACTCTGTTCTGTTGGACTGACTGAAGCTTTTCCAATCAATCAATCACTCAATTGAAGCATTTTTGTTTAGAAGCAAAAACTTTTACATCAATGTCTTGTCGGGCGGGAAATTATTTATTTCGTATCTTTTAGCCACTCAAGCCCCTGAATCCGACTGCTGTCTCCAAAATCATCGAAATCAAATCCTATTGTCCCTAAATCGGCAGGATCCTCAGGACGTGGAACATGATGAAATTCATCTACAGTGAATGTAACCAGAATCTCAGCAACTCTGTTTGCAACAAAGTTAGATTGTTTTTCGTTGTTTGACTTTAACCACTGTATTAATATATCAATGAATCTGGCCACATATAGAATTTATTGAAATGAAATGATAGTTCTTTCATAAAATGTCTTTCAGACAATTGCAATTTACAGCATCCATGAGCTCTGTGATACCTAGCTACTCTCAGCTATAACAAGCTCCAGTACAAGAATCATATGATGTTTCAGTCATGCCAATCATGCTTTGCGCATAATGAAATAACCTTTCTGATCTCGACTTTTTTTTGGTGACAACATACGCTAATGCACAGAAGGCCTATTTGAATGCACCACGGGATACTTGTAACGAGTTCGAGTAGGTTCAATTGAAACACCGTATTTTGACTTCAAATGCATAACCAGCATTTATGTTGTAGCAGTAGGAATGCTGAACGTACACTTTCAACCAATCAGAGACTGAGAAGACACTATTCTCTTTTAAATAGAGCGAACTGAACTTGCTATAGTCAGTGTGTTAGTTTAGTTAGATACACCATGTGTATACCTCTGACTCCGGTGCTACTTGTATTAATCACCGTAATAAACATTATACACCTTCAGTGTTTTACAGAGTCGGTTAGTCTTAGAGATATAGGTAAGCCTACTTCGCGCAGAAATAAGTAGCTCTAGCTCTTTATACCTTAAGGCTGTAAAAGGAGCCCACATCGGGTCTGCCTTAACTGGTGCGACCAGTGAGTTAACAAACTCTAACCGTAAAAAGAACTCACATAAAACACCCTTCTTTCTACTCCGAAAGAAAACTAGACTTAGACTTAATAGTTACTTAATCCTTCTTTAATTAAAATATAGAAAACTGGAAACACTATCCCGCAAAAAGTAGAATCACCATCTACAAACAGTAAAACTACAAACCATGGACCACCACCCTGAACAATCTTCATCTAATTACCAAGCACACTCTGACGAGTTACAACTCGTAGTTCTTACACAACAGAACCGACGCTTAATGACTGAAATTTCACCCTTTGATATTAAACAATATCAAAAGCAAGACGAATTAAACATATTATTAAACAAAGCAAAACAGCTAAAAACAAACTATTTCGCACTAGAACAAGAACCATTTCTTTCTTTACAAGACGTTGTTTTAGCCCGTATGATACTTTTGCTCTTCGTATACTTGCTTTCGCGCGCATCACGGCATTGGAGTCAACGAAGGGCGATAACAAAACAACTTTGCTCCTGGAAAAGAAATGTTTTTGGTTTCGGAGGTCTTCAAATTCCTTAGGCAAAGCTTCTTGTTGAACAAGCTTCAAAACAGTTGCCTCCACCTCAGCAAGCATGTTTGTTACTTTACGATCGCTATAAGTGATTTTTAAAATCCAAGGCACAGTTCGGCGCACTCTGTTCTGTTGGACTGACTGAAGCTTTTCCAATCAATCAATCACTCAATTGAAGCATTTTTGTTTAGAAGCAAAAACTTTTACATCAATGTCTTGTCGGGCGGGAAATTATTTATTTCGTATCTTTTAGCCACTCAAGCCCCTGAATCCGACTGCTGTCTCCAAAATCATCGAAATCAAATCCTATTGTCCCTAAATCGGCAGGATCTTCAGGACGTGGAACATGATGAAATTCATCTACAGTGAATGTAACCAGAATCTCAGCAACTCTGTTTGCAACAAAGTTAGATTGTTTTTCGTTGTTTAACTTTAACCACTGTATTAATATATCAATGAATCTGACCACATATAGAATTTATTGAAATGAAATGAATGTTCTTTCATAAAATGTCTTTCAGACAAATGCAATTAACAGCATCCATGAGCTCTGTGATACCTAGCTACTCTCAGCTATAACAAGCTCCAGTACAAGAATCATATGATGTTTCAGTCATGCCAATCATGCTTTGCGCATAATGAAATAACCTTTCTGATCTCGACTGCTGTTTTTGGTGACAACATACGCTAATGCACAGAAGGCCTATTTGAATGCACCACGGGATACTTGTAACGAGTGCGAGTAGGTTCAATTGAAACACCGTATTTTGACTTCAAATGCATAACCAGCATTTATGTTGTAGCAGTAGGAATGCTGAACGTACACCTTCAACCAATCAGAGACTGAGAAGACACTATTCTCTTTTAAATAGAGAGAACTGAACTTGCTATAGTCAGTCTGTTAGTTTAGTTAGATACACCATGTGTATACCTCTGACTGCGGTGCTACTTGTATTAATCACCGTAATAAACATTATACACCTTCAGTGTTTTACAGAGTCGGTTAGACTTAGAGATATAGGTAAGCCTACTTCGCGCGCAGAAATAAGTAGCTCTAGCTCTTTATACCTTAAGGCTGTAAAAGGAGCCCACATCGGGTCTGCCTTAACTGGTGCGACCAGTGAGTTAACAAACTCTAACCGTAAAAAGAACTCACATAAAACACCCTTCTTTCTACTCCGAAAGAAACCTAGACTTAGACTTAATAGTTACTTAATCCTTCTTTAATTAAAATATAGAAAACTGGAAACACTATCCCGCAAAAAGTAGAATCACCATCTACAAACAATAAAACTACGAACCATGGACCACCACCCTGAACAATCTTCATCTAATTACCAAGCACACTCTGACGAGTTACAACTCGTAGTTCTTACACAACAGAACCGACGCTTAATGACTGAAATTTCACCCTTTGATATTAAACAATATCAAAACCAAGACGAATTAAACATATTATTAAACATAGCAAAACAGCTAAAAACACACTATTTCGTACTAGAACAAGAACCATTTCTTTCTTTACCAGAAAAAGCATCACACATTTCTCGAACTGCTTTTCTCTCATATTTAATAGAAATTTACGGAAAACAACTTATAAAAGGCTCGATTTTATTTATTGATGACCCACTTACAAACAAATATACCTCTCTTATATACGATACACTATTTCACCCACTATCCGATACACTCTTTGAATTCCTTAATGGAATATACACGGAAATACAACCTCTAGATAGAGAGGTACCGTTTAAGAAAGCCTCATTTGAATTCTTAAAACGCCTCGCACCGGCGCTAAACACAAAAGCTCTACAATCTCGTAAAGAAAGCGTACATAAAACTCCACGACAAGAAGTAGAAGGCTTCAATAAACTCCTTGAAATGTATATCACTTCCGCAACAGACGAAGATCTAACGGAAGAAGACATTATAGATACCCTCACACGTTTAACCTGGTATATCCACAGATTTTGGAAAAGCCTAGTAAGACACATTTTTACAGCTACGCAACACATTGCGGAGGCTTACCCTCACATAATACCAAAATTACCGGAAACACTCCAATACATATATGATAAAGATTGGTTTCCAGATAATTTTGTAAATGTACCAGAAATACCTTCAGAAACAATACAAAAATTGCTACTAAACCGTAAACAGATACAAATTACAAATTATATGGCGGAAACACATCCGTTTACTTGTAAAAATATTCCCGAGAACACAAATACCTCTCTGGAAGCTTCACCAACAAAAAATATGGACACAACCGGTAATTTTAAACAATTCCAATCAGCCCACACACGGGCCTAACCAAAACATTCAAATTACTCCACAACAATTAGTAAATATAGTCCGACAACTAAATTCACAAAACACACAACAGACTACAAATGCACCGACTCCGTATTATTTACAAGCCGCTTCTACACAAACGCCATCACCTGTTCGTAGGAATACACCAATGATGTATCCCTACCTAGGTGGCTCAGTGCCCATGCAACAGTCTTTAAGACCGTTCGATGGTACTGATCCCACATACACTACAGAAGATTTTCTAAATACTATCACAGCAAATATGGCAATGACAGCAGGACCAGAGCAAACTGATTCACCATTTCACGAAGTCTGGATCCTTAAACGGATTGCAATGATCCAAACTGCCTTAATAGGGCCGGCACAACAATGGTATTGACACTTACCACTAGATATAAAAAAGAACTGGCAAGCATTTTGCCGAGAATTTCAAAAGACATTCGATAATCAACAATCGCAAACACAAGCGAAATTACTACTTGAAAGCATAACACGTGCTTCAGGAGAACAAATTAAAACACTCGCACTCGGAATTGAACAAATGACTCGAAAAGCATATGTTAATAACGCTCCAGATATGAGGAATGCACAAATGAATGACGCACTGGTCAAAGCACTTGATCTTCAACTAGCTAGAATAGCATTAAAAAAGATCGCAAATCACAAATCAACTGTACTGGAACCACAATTTCCATTTGCAAAATTAGTAGAAAAAATACACCAAGAAGATATTACTCGCACACACATTGATCGCCATAAATTAAACACAAATTCAACAATTACACCAACATTAAACAATCTCTCTTGTGATATTGATAATCTTACAGTATCAGATATACAGATAATGGAACAAGACATTGCACACGGTATCAATGTAGTACCACACAAGTACTCGAACGACCCTAATTTGAATGGGAAACCACTTTTCCTGAAATTCTGTAAAAAATGTTCACGCTCAGGACATAGTATTTCTACATGCCCTGACAAACGGTACACAAAACCCGTAGACAAACCTAATTTTTAAAAACAAACATTTAATCACGCTATGAAGGGAATTCAAAACCTTCCGAATAGACAAGTTACCTCAAAAATAATATGACAGGTAAACCATTACCCTTCCCATATCGGTCTTGCAGTAATAGTAGAGACAGAAATAATTCAAGACACAGAAGTCCACATAAGTACCCACAAAACAACTCGGAACCATATTATGGTAATAGTAATTTTAAACCACCCAGTAGAAATGGTTCACCATATCCCAAAACAAAATTCTATAAAAACACAAATAATTCTAGATCACAATCAACTTATAATAACAGAGATGGCAACCGTCCACAACGGCACTCCTCACGGAATCGCCTTAAAAACGTTAGAAGCTACATTAACACGCTACTAGATCAAGAACAACCGGACGACACCACGTCCCACAACGAAAATAACGACAGCCAAAATGTCTCAGAAGAAACTTTATTAGAACAAAAATTTAATTATTTACTCTTAGAGCTAAATCAAGACACACAAGAAGAATACTTTAATTGCCAGGAAGAATGTAACACTCTCACAGAAGCATACATTCTTTCCACATCTTGTAAAAGTAATATTTGTGTACATCCACTCACAATGTACACACTGCAATCGTCAGATCCTAAAAGAACAATCTCCCCACCACATCTTTAGATAGATTTCTTACTGGATTCTGGTGCCACTTTAAACATCTTAAACAATGACACCTGGAATGAAATTAAAGAATACCACAAATTACAGCTCAAAGCATCCACGTTCGTTCTCTCAGCAGCGAATAACTCTAACCTACAATCGAATGGAACAGTAAAACTAAAACTGTATCCGGACGTTACAGAGAGTAGAGTATTCAGAAACACATCCTTCACAATCACTTTGCATGTAACGAACACCAAATTTAACATTCTTGGAACAACATTCCTAGAAAATTATTTAGATTCAATAAAATGTTCATCTCACACTTTAGAGATGAAAAATAATGATGAAGGGAAACCACTCAAATTTTATGATTCTTCAACGAAACCACCACCATATTATACACGACTATTCCCGGTTATTGGAGAAAAATCAATATATCTCCAACCGGCAGAACACCGAATATTAACATATTCTTTAACCGCTTACGAATGTAAAAATAAATACGCCATTGGCACTCTCCTTTATGCATCTGATTTCTCATTCATACCACTCCGTAAAAATATGTTTTTCTCCATAATGGATATAAATAACCTTGAATATCCATACCAATCGTTTATACAAATTTCAATACAAAATCCTCTTTCACACCCGTTAACTCTGATGAAAGGAATAATTGGCTATGCACAACAAGACGTTTCACTTAATGACTGTCAAACCACTAAATACCGCGTGAATGAAATCACAGAATTCATGGACGCTTATAACTCCAATTATCTTACACAAGCAACATCAGAAACACTTAAGAAACTGTACTGTCTAAATCTCACAAAACAGCAAGAACAGGAATACAAAAGCCAACAAAAGAAATTCAATGTACCATTTGATACTACCAAATTCACACAAACAAATAAAGAATTTCTCACTATGTTTAATTTTGAACATACAAAACTGACACAACAACAGTTTGAACACTTAGCAGAACTCCTCATACAGTATAAACAATATTATGCAACCTCTAAATTTGTCGTAGGCAAAGTTAAAGTTGAACTCAACCTCCCGTTAAAAGCAACGGCAGTCTTCAAAAAACAACGAGAACTCAACAAGAATGCCACTTCAATTAAAAGACAAAGTACAACACCTTTTAGACATTCTTACACGTTTTGATGTCATATCACCAGTAAACACCGACTCCCTCACTACGGGAAACACATTTATTAACCCGGTAATTATCCTTAAGAGAGGAGAATCACTTAAAATTGTCCTAGATGCTCGTCAATTAAACACAATGATTGATGAGACAAAATGTAGTTGGCCTATAGAGCTTATCTAGATAATACTCACACGTATTAAAGGACCTATTTTTTCTATAGCAGATATGAATAGTGCATACAATCAAATGCCACTAGACAAACCCTCACAGAGGTTAACAAATTTTGTAATAGCTGGTCAACAATACTGTTTTAAACGACTATTTTATGGTATTTCAATTGGCCCAGCAGCCTTCTCCTCCTTTATGAGTAGTATTTTCAAACCACATATTAGAAGAAACAAAATAATAACATACCTTGATGATGTCTTCATACAAGATACTACAACAGACACAATGTTACAGACACTTACAGAATACCACACAATTTAACTAAAGGTACAACCACCAAAAAACAAGAAAGAAAGTCAAAATTATGTTGGATTTCTTACCTTCATTTCAAAATACATCTATAATTTACAAGTTATTTTAAGACCTTTTTATCTCCAACTCCGTGATACAAATGATTTTAAATGGACCCCAGAACTCCAAAAAAATTTGATCGAGTTAAAAAAGAATTTACAGACGGAACACTCCGTCTTGCAATACCTAATTCTGAAAAACCATTTTATATTCTTTGTGATGCCTCAAATTATGGCATAGGTGCGGCACTCCTCCAAAAAACCAATTTGGAAAAATGGAATTAGTGTCAGCAAATTCCCGTCTATTTTCCACCACAGAACTTAGACTTTCAACAATTCTCCGAGAATGTTCAGCTATAATCTATGAATTGTCTGAATATGAGTTCTTAATACAAAGCTCTAAACACCCCATTATTTTATACACAGACCACAAACCAATTCTCTTTTTGTTTACACGGAAAAACAAACCAAATCATCGAGTTTATAAATTTCAACTAATCCTGATGAAATTTCCAAACTTACACATATTTTGGACGGAAGGTAAAAACCTTTCACTTCCTGATCTACTTAGTCACTCACTGACGACAACAACACAAGACGAACACCGCCTTCGAACAGTAGAAATACCGGAATCTATTAAATTATTCATGACACACAACTTAAATACACAACCAATAGAAACCCATAACGTTTAATCTATCTTGCACTACAGATAGTTTTGGAAACTGTAAACCTTAGACAGTCCACCAAGTTTCTCTTTACCAAAACATACACACACTGACCACCTCGGTCATCACCCCCAAATTAAAAAACTACAAAAAGGAACTTTCGCACATTGGTCTCTAAATCGTGAAAAGATACATTCGGAATTTTATAACGAAGTACACAATTATTTAAACCAAAATAAAGATCTCCTTTCATTTATTAGCCGTCGTTCTGGAACGGCACAACCACTCAAAATAAATACTTATGTTCCAATTGTTAATAAAGCTACACAGCTTGGTATTTCAAAGAAAATCCCACCACAAAAACTTGGCCCTTATAAAATAATTGACACTTTCACTTTAGTCACTTATAAATTAGAAGACTTCTCAGGTAAACAAATCACCCGCCATAGAAGTAACATTGTACCATATTAACCAAAAGAACTCTTCGTTCAAGAACAAATGGCTAAATATTTCTCGGATAACTGCCTATTAAAACTCCATCCTAAAAAGCCGACGACTACCAAGTCGAAGACTGTCTCGTTCAGTCTAGACAACTCTAACACACCATTTACCGATGACCCTTTACCACCACCTTGTAATCTGTCTGAAATACCCGAAAACACTTCGGAAAATTACAATACAAGAAATACTCGTCTGCGACGACAACCGCCCAAAGACTATAGAGTATTTATACCACCATCTAAAATTTCGGCTTCACGAACACAAAATCTATAACCATATATAAAACTACACAGCAAAAAGACAAATTGCAATCTTCTCTCGCTTTCACTAGCCGAATACAACTTAGCATAACACGCTAAACAAATAGAAAATATAAATCTAGTAAAAACACAATTCCCTCGTTCTCCAATACGAGAGGGATAAATCACATAGTTCTTTCACCCCCTCTCCCCCCTAATACAATTACTTTTATAGGGGCAGTCAATTAAACCCCTTAGTACTGTAAACAAAGCACACGGACTATCTTTCCACCTGCTACCCTAGCAGAACCACAAAAACCCCTCCATCAAGAAATGAAAAGAAGGGAATTACAGGCCATTCCCCACGAAGATAATAAAAAGGACATTAACTAAAAATTAATTTAATAACCGATCCACAGCTCGGTCTGGGAAGAATTCCCTAATCTCATTTACTTGCCAAGATATGATTCGGTAACTTTTTTCACCCGAATGAAAAGTCGTGGTCAGCCTTAATCACGTCGTCTAAAATCACTTCACAGTCTTTCGCTCTCTCAACCTAGTTTCTTCTCTTCTAAACTTCAAACTTCTCTCTTCTAACTATAACTCTCTCTACTCTTCAACTCTCTTCTTTCAACTTCTTTCTAAACGCTATCTCTTCTCTCTCTTTCCACTCTCACTTCTAATAAAAAACTTAGAAAATTTTTTTGATTTTTCTAAAAATCTTCACCAAATGCTTTCTCTTAACTTTAAAAGAACTGTCGCACAGTACAATTCCTTCTTCTTGCAACCGGCTCAAACAGCTATCAGGGTCAACAATCCAATCGAATTGTTCACCAAAACTTCAGCAAATGTCACTTTCAGTCCCACAGCACTGAAAGTACAAACACTCTCCACACCACAGTTGGACAATCTCTCCTTTTCAGTCTCTCAGAACTGAAACCACCTTCTTCAATACACCTCGCCAGGTATGCATATAACTTCTCAACACAGATTAAAAGTATTATTTAGAAGAACACCCTACGCAGATACGTTTAGATATATCCAAAATTTTAAAACTAAACAGATCCGTTTCAAAGTTATATTTTATAATCTAGATCACATTCCACCACAAGCAACACCCAAACTTTCAGAAGTTTTCTACACAGATATTTTATACACTGTTAATTTAGACGCAATCCCTGCTTCCTACGATATAAAATATATTAAAGAACTTCTCCGTTTGGATGAACAATACCAACAAATACTTAGACAATCAGACAAACAACACTCAAAGTGAAACAAACTACCCACAAGTAACTCGTTTGAAAGAAAAGATTATACAATCACCGCACTTTTGTCAGTATTTTCTCCTAATTTTTTAGATCTCATCTTCCTATACAATGTCATCCCACCAGAATCACCCTGCGCAGCAGTCCGAGTAAGTGTACCTACTTTAAATCTCTTAATAATTGTTATTCCTACCGCTGGTAACTATCAAGTATATTATTGTGATAATTGCCCCGAACTGGACCCGTCACTATCGTCACAATTGCGTCCTCTAATCAACAACCAAACACTATCCCAAGTGCTCCCCACTTATCAGAATCACATAGTTGTTCATACAGCGAAGCCACGAAACAATCGACCCCCAAAAGGTCGTCGTTTATTTTCTTTAATAAAAAACCACAAGCAGAAGAAAGAGAGGAACACCCATACTCAGTCATTACTACTGCCAAATCTGCAGATAGACCTTGTCCTACCGGACATTCTCCTCCCCTTTACCCCACAACCAGTAATCCCTTATCCCCCCACCAAAGCCAAACGCAAATACATCAGACGCAATTACACCACCACCACCACCAAGAACAACAACAACAACAACAACATACCCCCCAACTAACTACTTTACTACCATATTCTGGTTTTCTTCCTAATACAACACTTCCACCCCCCACGTTGATACCAGCTCCCCCACGAGCACCACAACTTGAGTTCTAAATTATTCAAACACCCCTCTATTCTCTACTTAACCAATAAATTTTGCTAACACAGACAAAACAATTAGTTCTGAATTGCCACAACCAATTCATACAGTATCTCATCTACCAGAAACACCACATGACATCAGCTTACTTTCTGATAGTTCTAATTCTGATCCACTCAGTTCACAATTTCTCCACCTACTCCATCACAAATTGCAAATAATCCTTTCAATCCACCACAAGGACCAGTAACTAATTCAGAACGTATACTTTCACAGGCACATTGGAATCACTCATATAATATAGTCAATTCATCACCATCGTTTCAAAGTTCTCTACCGCTCAGTTTTACGGGAACTCCACCCATAATAACATTAAGCTCAAATACAGCTACACCAGATCTCGACCAACACTTTCACCATTGTGTTGGTAAACAACCGGATACTAGAAGAACTTACCCCACCCTACCATTAAAACTTGATACGAAATTTATTGTTCCCCCTCCCGCCCTTTTTGGAGATCATAATAACTGTGAACAATTACATAGTTGGGCTAAGCAAAGAATTTCTAAATCATACAAAATTGCACCGGTTCAAAAACAGAGAGCACACGATCTCTTAAAACAATCGAAAATCACCTTTTCAGTTGAAATCGTTGTTGAACAAGATAAACTTATTTTTCACCCTCAAGCTGCGGCTCCGCCTATTTTTCGGGTTAAAACAAACCCTTCACCATTTTTTTGCCAAGAGATACACTATAAATTTGATAGATACACAAAAATTACAGCAGGATATTTTGTTTTCTATAATCCACACTCCGGACTTTCCTACACATGTCCATTACAAATTTAATTCTCATTTCGATTAATTTATTCTTTTCGAACACAGTCCCATTTAAACCTCCAATTACGGTCGATCAACAAAATATTTCAAAACCCAAAACAGGAATACAAGATCTTGTTGTCACTATATATGACTGCTCACCAAAGCATATTACAAATATGCAGTATTATAAACTTAATAGAATTGGTGAGCGCAAGATTAAACCAACAGATTTTCAAATCCTCCCGGCAAAAGTTCAAATATTCTCACAAATTAGAACAATACAAGTACGAGCTTATGCCATTTACGCAAAATTTAGCGACAAAGAAGTTTTCTGTCACAAAATATCACGAGGCTACCGGTTTGATCACGATAATTGGTATGTTAATAATATGGAAAGACCTTTCTTTCCCACAGAAATTGAAGCTCGTAGAGAGCTTACACGCATTGGTTTAATAAACAAAAATCACTATTATCCTCAACACATTCAATTTGATATGCTTGATGACCCTCAATGGCAAGCACGAATTGAAGAAAAACAAGGGCGTTTTCAGCTCGACCGTTACAGACCCTTTGCTTTCCAACACGGAAGTTTGGTATATAATCCAAATGATCACAACTGGATTCCTAACGCCACCGATAATCCATGGGCTAACTGTCCCGGTAAAAACCCACAAAATGAATATCATATCATCCATACACTAGGATGGTCACTTCAATTAACAAACATTACACTCACTTTTGATGTTGCCTCCGAACACATGTATTACGGCAAAGACCGATTTAGGTGTGCTATTGACCGAGGCTATTGTGAACCAAATCACGCTATTAAAGCCACAGTAATTTGGGAACCCGAACACCACTGTAAAATTTTTGATGTTGGCAGATCACACGCACGAATGATAAAATTTCAGAAATGATATTTTATAGAAACACTTGAAAACAACGAAACTAATAATGTTCATGAACATGAACCACACATGTACAGTAGTCGTTTTCAAAAACACTTTTATGATGAATCAGCATTATCACGTTTTGAGGTTCTCACAAAACGAATTTTTAAATGCAATGAAGACCGCCCATACTACGCCACCCAAATACAGGATACTTTTATACAATACCAAGAAGGTTTTAATTTTGCTTCAGGCACACCATCCTCCGATTTTGATAACGTTCACATCATTGGTCCTAATAAATCACCCCCTATCACACCATACACTAAAGCTAAAATCAAAAACGGATATGTAATTCCAGAAGAAACTCAACTATAGCGTAAATCTGAAAAATATGAATTATTTCGAAAACAAAATTGGTTTGGTGCAGTGCACCCTAATGTTCAAACTGACGCAAAACTCGACTATATGATTAGCCGAGCATTACTCGAAATGGATCAAACAAGTTTAACTATTTACAAAAACTCTGCGATATCGATAGAGATCTCAAACAAACTGCATTTATATTACTTACACAAAAATTCCCCCTAGTAGGCTATATTATCACCGGACAGCGAAACACATTCGCCACACTTAAAAGTCAAAACGTTATCTCACTCTACCAATGCAAAACAGTTCAATCACCACTATATGTACTTAAATATCAATGTTTTGAACGCATCTCTGTTTATTACCAAAATTAAGTACAGTTTGTAGATCAAGTCACTCGCAAAACATTTCCTTTGTCTATTAAAGCACCATGTAAATCAGATAATTTCGATCAGCACATTTCACTTGACGTAGAAGGCGAAAAAACATATCGTCTCACACCCTATCCAATTGAAGCACATAACCCTGTTAAAGTTTTCACACCCGCTGAGGTAGATAATCACTTCACACACGCTGAATTTACCGCGCAACAACTCGGTATTTACAGTCAACACGACTGGACAAAATCCGTAGACAAAATGCGTTTCAACAAATTAGTAGATGACGCAGCGGAGAAATTTGAAGTAGCACGTGCAGTAAATTTTGAAGATCTTGCAAAACAAGCACAATTACAAGCACAGTTTTCACGCCTACGCACTGAATACAATGACTATTTTAATAAACTATTTATAAACGGAAAGGAATTCACCCTTCGACGCCTAGATTGGCAAGACATAATTAATGGCAGTTATTTAAAAGAATCCCTTATCGGAATCTTTGGATACCCTTGGTACGTATTAAAAGAAATAGCCATAATCTGGACAGTTTTTAAATTGCTCCAGTTTATTTTTGGATTATTTCGCAATGTATTAAACACCTATAATCTCAAGGCACTTGTAGGACCTAATATCACATTAGCAAAAATCATTACCTCTGGATTTTTCGGAATTTTCTCACAAACAATTTTCCACGTATTACAAGCTGACTCCACAAATTATAAACCACCTTCACCTAAGAAACGCCAACGACACTCAGTAGAAAGTGGCACACCTCACTCACATCACGAATTGAATCAATTACACAAGAAATTTGAAAATTTCGATAAGAATTTTTCTTCACCAGTACACAATAATTCAAATAAACACACATCTACTCTCCCGGTATCGATTTATCAATGCTTTGAATCACCAACAGTTCAAAGACGCCGGAAGCCTGACTTCCAATCTTTACAATTGCACACTTTTCAATCTAATCAACGCAAACGATCTCGCACTATTTCTATTTCACGAGATTCTTTCGAGGATGATCCTAACTACCAAGAGATTGACATCCCGGAAGAACTTATTCTTAATCAACCACGTACACGCATTTAACACCTTTAACTGTTTTAGTGACTCCACTGCAGTCCCCACTACCCAAGAAGGAACGCCCATTCCACCAAATGTCGATCCGACAGCGTACGATCTCATCATGTTGGAGGTCGATGACATCTTGCCCTCACCCCTCACCCCTCTGGTACTGCCACCACCAGTACCCGAGTCCGTTTGCGAGATGCAGACACCTGCCCTCTTCACGATGGCACAATCGTCACCACAGCCACAGTCTGTGGATACGGCAATTTATGCGCGGGTGAACCCACTGCCTTCACCCGCCACGTCTTCCTCAAGTTCAGGTGAACTCCGCCTGTACATTGATAGTGATGGGAACTCACCATCACTCAACCCTGGGCCTACTAGCTCGTCACAAGAGCTGCTGCTTCAGGGAAATCAACCACCGGTCCAGATTTCCTCTATCGCTCCATCTAATACTATGACTGTGCCACACTCATCACAGTCACACCTTCCTTCGTGGGCGGACGAAGTGGAACAGTCTGGCGACTCAACACCAGACACAGTCGTCCCCAACTGGGCGGCCTCAGGAAGGATTCTTGGACCGCAGCCACGCTCACAGCCGTTGGTTTATCCACCACCAGTCTTCCTTACGCCAAGATATCTTCACCAAGGTACGGGCCCGCCATTCCCCCTCTCATGCCACAACAGTCGTTTGTACAACCACCGTACGATCGACCCACCTCCACGGACAATTATCCATGCACGGACCCATCACCGAGGAGACGACCTCGTGCCACAAAGCGTGAGACCTACCCTGCCCGCTCTCCTCAAATACAAACTGGCCAATCACCGGCAAGATACGGCCAGAGTTCCTCACGAGGCTCACAGCCCTCACCCTCCCGGGGAAGAGTCAACCCGTTTCCGCCGACACAAGGCATTCCTCACCGCTCTCAGGGGTCTAATTTCCGTTTCCACGAGTTCACTAATACCCTTGGAATTAACACCCTCCAAGGAATTCATGTACCGGAGCAAATCAATTACACCTCTACCCCTCCTCAACATGCTCTGCAACCAACAGCTAGTTCCTGCTCACTGAGACAGCTGGAAAATGAGTATGTCCAGGAAGGAAGGGATCAGGACCTACCGTTGGAGTGTGCCCCCTTTCCTCCCAATCCCCGATTCACGGAACGCTTTTGGCATCAGTCAAAGTACTTCTTTGCTTTGGCTGATAGGTCAAATGACTACCTTAACACTTTTTTCTCACGAGACACGGCACCCTATAAACTCTATGCCAAATACGACCCCTTTTACCTGCAATTCGGCTTCCTTCACCCTACCCAAATGGATGTGAACAACACGAATCACAAAGTGAATCGTGTTAAGATGTTGCACACAATGCACAACTATTTGATTGTGCAACATCATTTCCAGAAATCGAATCCAATCATCCATACGAGCTCCCGTCTCCAGTACGCCAACACAAAACTCACATCACCCTACTATTTAAATTATAGTTATACGATCCACCCTGACTTCTGTGAAGGAACACTCCGCAATTTTGATTCTATCAAAAACTATTATATCTTTTCACCTCTATACTCCAAGACAAATCGCCCGATCCTGGTGCCCATCGAGTACTTGCATTGCGTGGAAGGAGGCTCCACCAAAGTCACCCACGGTCACTCATTTAATCTCCTTTACCGAGATTGGATGAGTGATAAGTTAAACCACCATCAGCCCTCACCAGAAGAGTCGCGAGTTCTCAATCACCTCCTGGCCATGCAGCCCCATTGTCATACAGATTTGTTTCCCATAGTCCTTGCTGCACTCCTCGCACAGGATCAAGGATTTCTCCACTTCTTTCGAGATCCTGACAATGCTGGCCCGGATTTTGAATTCGAAAGCAGAACGAAGGCCACAGTCCTACACCACCATTTGGGCACACTGTCCCTCAAAAACTCAAAAGACTCACTGTTCTTTGTCACCTCCTGTTATTTTCTTTTCTATTTTCTCTTTTTACTTTTCTCCCTTAATTTAATCTTTATACTGTAAACTTTTCCACAACCTAAGATTAGGATCAGTTCTTTTCTTTTTTTCCTCCGGTCGGGAACTACTTAAGAAAGTGTTAAATTTAAACAATAATTTAACAAGAAAAGTAGCTCACACAGTAGCTAAAAGATGGATTTCCACCAGAAGGTAAGCTGGTAAACCCCGACTGGTTCAATATATGTACCAGATGGAGATGAATAGAAATCTTTTTGTACCACCCTGTCAGAGACTACAGACTACAAGCGATCCTCCAACTGGGAACAAATCTCCACTACAAGACAGTGGAAGCAGTTGGGCATACTCTAGATCTCAACAGGACAGACGTTACTGGCCAGCATACTCTGTAACTGGCACCCTCACTGGTTTCTCCATTGGACGAACCACTTACTGACGACACAAGTCATTACTATCATTGACAGGGACCACAGATGACGGCACAAGTCACAACCCACATCAAAGAGGACACAACTCTACACCTACATCACCCACCTATCGACAGAGGACAACACGTTCAGCATATTCCTGCTACAACCCACAAATTTGGATTTGAAAACTCTCAACCCGGATGGATGTAGCAGTAGGAATGCTGAACGTACACCTTCAACCAATCAGAGACTGAGAAGACTCTATTCTCTTTTAAATAGAGCGAACTGAACTTGCTATAGTCAGTCTGTTAGTTTAGTTAGATACACCATGTGTATACCTCTGACTCCGGTGCTACTTGTATTAATCACCGTAATAAACATTATACACCTTCAGTGTTTTACAGAGTCGGTTAGTCTTAGAGATATAGGTAAGCCTACTTCGCGCGCAGAAATAAGTAGCTCTAGCTCTTTATACCTTAAGGCTGTAAAAGGAGCCCACATCGGGTCTTCCTTAATGTCCTCAGTTCAAATGGAAAATTAATCATCTAAGATGTCCTCAATGAAAGAATCTAACTGCTAACATTTTTTGCCAAATTTTGTTCAATATGACTCTTTCATGATTGACAAAAGGCGCCAATTATCCCGAGCAATTGAAGACACGTGAGACCATTGAAGAGAATCTACCTTGTGTCCATGGGTTTTCCGGCTCAAACTGTAACCCTTTACACACTTTCAACGTATCACTCCTTTTGTCCCATTCGAAACCAACAGCTGTCAGAGCTTTGTCATGAGCTTCATCTCCTTTGAAATTCATTGCCCACTTAGTTTGTTAAAAACCTCTTTTAGCTATGAGTGTTGTCAACTCAACTTTGGTCTCCGCTAACTCTTGATTGCTTTGTAGCAAAAAAGTAACTCATCCATATATATAATATTATACGCTATTTAGCTGGCTTTCTCAGAACTGTTCGCGTTGTCCAGGGCAGACTTTTGAACAGAAAAGTTGGCAGTGTGAGACAATTTTGCTCTGAACAGACGCCGATTGTTTTAATACGTCGGTCGTTATCAAACCAAAGAAAATGTAGAAATTATCTGCCTGCGGGTCTGACCCCAACTTATGGAATCTTTCTCAATATCGGCACCTAACGCATACTGAATTTCGCGAAATCCGGCCAGGAATCCCATCAAACTTGCTAGCAAGTCGGGAACTGCTAGAAGCATATCGTTAACCAATTAAACGCAAAATTTGCTGGCTGTGTTACGAATTCTTCCTGGCCTTTGAAGGTTTAGAACCGGATGATTAGGCACCTACCACAACGATTTGTTAGTTGCGTTGGGTTATGGACTTTCGCAAGCGGAATAAAAAGCGTTTTTAACTAAGTAAAAGAATTAATTTCTCAAAAAAGAGAGAATAACAAAATGATGTTTTACAGTAGAATTTAGAGATTTAAAGGAGAGATCTGATTATTAGATCAAGATGGTGATTTGAGTTTGGGGATGAAAAAGGACTCAAAAATCAGCTATATATATACCCATTATCATTGTGAAAAAGTCAAGATACAAAACTAATCTTAGCACCATGATTTATAGTGGGGGTCGCAAGGGTTACCCAATATGGTTTGCTTGTGCAAATCAGTCACAAAGGGAAACATAAATGGAATGCATTTGCACTTTTCTAAGAATTCATTCACACTTCCGGAGATATCATCATCATTTAATACATGCTGGGAAGATTTTACTTGAATTAATCTAACTCTAATAGTAGTTATCTAGATTCACCAATTTGAACTGAATATTGATTCTAAGCACCACTTCTTGACGATTCATTTATATAATTTCTTTGATCGAAGCCAATTTGCTTGTCTTTCTAATCAGGTAAGTCAAACTTTCTTTCTAATTCTCACAAAGTGTAAGTTTATAGTTTGATCGATATTCTAACACCCCCACTCAGACTTGAGCTGATTGCGTAGAGTCTGTTCCCATCAAAACTGATCTGAATGTTTCCACTTTCGAAACGGGTAAAGACTTTGTGAAGATGTCCGCTGCCATTTTGTCTGTAGGAACGTAATGAATTGAAATAGTCCCATCCTCCGTGTTGTCCCGAATGAAGTGAAACTTTGTCTCGATGTGCTTGCTCCTCTTGTGCATGACTGGGTTTTGGCAAAGTCTGATACACCTTTGGTTGTCCTCTCCAATTACTTCTGGACGTTTCTGTTGGACGCCAAAATCCTCTAGAAGTTGTTTCAGGTAGAGTGCTTCCTGAACTGCTGCTGCCATGCCCTGATATTCTGCTTCTGATGAAGAAAGAGCAACTGTGGCCTGCTTCTTGACACCCCAGCTGAGTGTTGCGCCACGTCCGTTGAGCTTGAAGTAATAGCCCGTTGTTGATTTTCTGTCGTTCACATCTCCAGACCAGTCTGCATCACTATCCCCCACTAAATCATAACCTGCCTCTTTTGTGTAAGTAAGTTTTTAATCTTTGGAACCTTGAAGATATAGCAGAAGTCATTTTCCGCACATCCAGTGTTGATTGGCAGGTGCATTCATGTGTCTGGACAGAATGTTGACTGTGAACATGATGTCTGGCCTCGTCTGTTTGGCCAGATATAGAAGTGATCCAACCAAGCTTCTGTAGATCCTCTGGTCCACTTCTTCGTCTCCGTTCTGTGCTGTCTGAAGTTTCAAATTCAAATCAGCTGGAGTTCTTGAGTATTTGCATTCATCCATTTGAAACCGCTCAAGCATTGTTTCTATGTAGCGTTCTTGGTCGACTGTGACTCTGGCCTCTTCTCGTCTGATTCTTAGACCCAGAAACCAGTGTAATCTCCCTCTGTCTTCCATGTGAAATGTTGCCTCTAGTGCCTTCTTGACATCGGAGATCACTGTCATACTTCTTGATGCTACTATGATGTCGTCAACCCAGACCAAGATGAAGGTGTGATCCTCTGCCTCTGATCTTGCGAACAAGCAGTGATCGTTCCTGCTTCTTATGAACCCCTGTCTCAGTAGGAAGTTTGCCAGCTCTTTGTACCAGTTGTTAGCAGCCTGTTTCAAACCATAAATTGATTTATTTAGTCGACATACTAACTTCTCCCCATCTGATCCGCGTTTTACAAGCTCCTGTGGCTGTTCCAGATACACTTCTTCCTCGGTTGGTGAGTGCAGGAAAGCATTCTTGACATCAAATTGGTGCATCACATGGCCCTGCTTCGCTGATAGCTGAAGTAGAATCCTGAACGTCTCTGGCTTACAGGTAGGCGCAAAAGTCTCAAAGTAGTCCAGTCCTTCCACTTGTTTCAAGCCTTTCGCCACATAGCGTGCTTTGTATTTGTCGACTTGACCTCTGGGTCCCAATTTCACTTTGTCGACCCATTTGCCCGGTATGACGTCCCTGTCTGTGGGTGGTCTTACTAGGTCCCAAGTCTCGTTGTCTTGAAGTGCCTTGACCTAGTCATTCATTGCCCGGTGCCACTGGTCCCAATCGTCACCTTGCATGGCTTCGTAGACTGTTTTGGGTTCCACATAGTCACCCTCAGTCACAGCAAGATGGGTCCTGACTTCTCCAAAAAATTGCGGAACATTCCTTGCTCGTGTCCCTCGTCTGGGCTCTGCTCTGTCCGCGTGTTCCAGTGCATCTTCATTGAAGCCAACTGTCTCTAACTGTGAGAAGTCTTCTGTGTCGCTGTCTTCCAGTGACTCTGAGTCTCTGTGACTCCCTCTTGTTGCAGTAGATCCTTCATCTAGTGCTGTTTCTCCAACATCCGAGTCCTCTTGTCTCAGTGTTGTTTCTTGAGTATTCACGCTCCCTGCGTCATGCCACTCCTCCTTTATTGCAGTAGATGTGTCCTGTTGTTCTCTGTTGTCATCGTCCTGATGACCATCATCTGGGTGCCAGATTCCCAGTTCCGACCCATCATCTAATAGGTCAGCCGTTTCTTTGTTGTCAGGGATTGAGCCCACTTCAGACTCCTTGATGATCACATCTCGAACTGCCATCACCTTGCGTGTGTTGGGTACGTACACCAGGTATCCGTTGTCTCCCTCAGTGTAACCCACAAACTTTCCTTCCAGTGCCTTGGGTTCAAGTTTGCTGACGTTTCTGTCCCTCTTTCTCATGAAGACGGTGCAACCAAAAATAGATAATTTACTAATTGGAAGCTTAGGTTTTATACCTCTCATCAGCTCGGCTGGGCATTTTTCTTCTCCTCGTCTCACAACCAAACTTCTGATCCTTGCTGCATGAAGAATTGCTGCTCCCGACATCATCTTGGGAAATCTTGAGTCAATGAGCAAACATCTTGCCATCTCCGACAGTGTCCTGTTGCACCTCTCAGCTAACCCATTCTGTTGTGGCGTCTCTGGTATGGTCTTCTCCTGTAGAATGTCTGCGTCTAAGCAGTACGTCTTGAACTGCTCTGAGAGAAACTCTTCGCATTGTCTTGCCTCAGCTTCTCGGGCGTCCCCACACTGAGAACAAATTTCTTCAGGCTGGCCAGTGCTTCACTCTTTGCCTTAAGCAAGTCCACAAACACAAACTTCCTGTACTGGTCTGCAAACACAATGCAGAACCGGAACCCTGACAGTGACTCTACTCTGAAAGGTCCCATCACGTCTGTGAACACCCTCTCCAGCTTCTCTTCTGCTTGGGTCTCTGCCACTCTTGGTACTGGAATCTTTGTGATCTTGTCCAATGCACACACATTGCATACATCATCGAGTTCCACCACTGTATCTGGTGCATTCCTGACCACATCCGCTTGATTTAAATGACCCAATCGTCTGTGCCACTTCCTTGCACTGTCAAGTTTTACGCTGTTGGAACTCAACTTGAACTCTAGAACGCTGCAGGGTAAGTTAAACAAATTATTTTCTTGTGTTAGTTTTACCCGAGTTCCCTTCTGGAGTTTCATGCAGCTGTTTCCTTTCTCAAAAGTGAAGCTATGTCCCCACTCCGTGCATCTTGAGACTGATAGGAGGTTTGAAGAATAGTCCGGCACACGCAAAATATTTTTGAGCTCGCATTGGAACTCCCCTATGTTTGAGGGTATGCTGATTCTCACACAACCTCTGCCCACCACTCTGGAAGCCTCTCCGTTGGGATTTCTGACCACTGATTGAATGGGCACAAAGTCCAGGAACGCATCGATGTTCGTCACTATGTGATCTGTACAACCACTGTCCACTAGCATGCCTGCTGTCTTCCAGTGGGTAAGAGCTGCCCAGCATTCCTCGTCTGGTGTAGCCAATGTTGGACCCATTGCCACTGACTCATGTTTGCTCCATCTCTTTGTCTCTTGCATGCCCTGTCTAGGTGAGCCTTCTCACCACACTTGCTGCATTGTGCTGTCTCCTTCCTCCTGCAGTACTTGGCAAAGTGTCCAGGGATCCCACACACAAAGCAGTTCCCTCTCTTGGGTCCTTTCTTGAAGTCACGCTTCACTGTCAGTGCCACTGAACCACTTTTTCCCTTGTGTCTCCGCACCGTACTCTCATGGAAGTTCTGCAGCCTTTTCTTCAACTCTGTGAACTCGTTGCCGGGTTGAAGCTTTCCTGTATAACAAAACTTTCATACCTCATTGGCAGACCATTGAGGACCAAGGCGTTGAAGAGGGTCTCTGATACTGCTTCCCCTGCTTCTTGTAGCCTTGTGAGCAACTCCTGTCCTCTGATGAAGAAGCTGTCCAAATCCTCAGAATCCTCGAGCTGCAGTCGAGCAAGCTGTGCCAGTAAAGTCACCACTGTCGGCGTCTCCACACTCTGAAATCTCTCTTGCAAAAGCTTCAAAGCCTTTGCTCTATCGATCTCCAATGCCATCATCTCCCACACAGTCATGTCTCATCAGCATGAGGGTTGTTGCTTCTAGAGTCAGTGCCAGATGGCACGACACATTGTTCCGTTTCTCCTTGATGTCTGCAACTTCCTTCTCATATGCATCCTTCAGCACCTTGTGGTTCTTCTTCTCATCATTGGTTGCCCCATTGGCCAGTGGCGCAGGCTCATTGGGTTGCTCCTCTGTCCCCAGTAGTGATTTGTAGAGTCCCTTCGTCTGCATCATCGCCACAAATCTTGTGCTCCAGATTGGAAAGTCCTGTGCCTTTCCTGTGTAGGTCAGCGGCTTCACTGTCTGTTGATCCATTGTAGTTTGAGCAGGCAAAACAGTTGAGAAAAGAAAAGGTACTAAGCAGAAAAGGATTATGACTGTCAACAACAAATTAGTTTTGTTTTAGAAATTAATTTTATGACTTAGAAAATTGCTGGGCCCATAACCTGTTGAATTATGGACTTTCGCAAGCGGAATAAAAAGCGTTTTTAACTAAGTAAAAGAATTAATTTCTCAAAAAAGAGAGAATAACAAAATGATATTTTACAGTAGAATTTAGAGATCTACAGGAGAGATCTGATTATTAGATCAAGATGGTGATTTGAGTTTGGGGATGAAAAGGACTCAAAAATCAGCTGTATATATACCCATTATCAGTGTGAAAAAGTCAAGATACTAAACTAATCTTAGCACCATGATTTATAGTGGGGGTCGCAAGGGTTACCCAATATGGGTTGCTTGTGCAAATCAGTCACAAAGGGAACCATAAATGGAATCTATTTGCACTTTTCTAAGAATTCATTCACACTTCCGGAGATATCATCATCATTTAATACATGCTGGGAAGATTTTACTTCAATTAATCTAACTCTAATAATAGTTATCTAGATTCACCAATTTGAACCGAATATTGATTCTAAGCACCATTTCTTGACGATTCATTTATATAATTTCTTTGATCGAAGCCAATTTGCTTGTCTTTCTAATCAGGTAAGTCAAACTTTCTTTCTAATTCTCACTAAGTGTAAGACTATAGTTTGATCGATATTCTAACAAGTTGCAGCAACTAACTCGTCACTAGAAAGGATGGCGACGTAGCCCTTACTACCCTGACGTTTCTGATGTTCTTCCAATTGATTACCATAACTTTGACGCTGGTATTTGGGAGATAAACCAGATATTTTCTCTGTTTTGGGCAAACAACTCGTAGATTTTCCGCGTAACTTCATTAGTCATCAGAAAAACGTTTTAAAATACCTTTGTAAGGCTTCTCCTCCTCCAATTCGGTTTCTGTAGAGTTTCCCGACTTGTCAGAGATTTCTCTTTAGAAATTTTCTAGTTCAGCTTCCAGCACTTGGCAGTTGAAATTTTTCTCCAATTTGCCTCATCTGTTGCTCATGCTATTGTTGTATCCTTTCAACCTCCATCTGAAGCCTTTCTGCTGAACTTCCGGTTTCTTGGCCTTTTCCGTCTTTCTTCTATACGTTGACGCTTATGCGTTTCGTTTAATTCTCAATTGAAGTCGTTCTTAAGGCCTCGCGATTTGTTGTTCAGTGTTTGAGTTTTACAAAGACGGCTTGTCCGTTTGAGAATTACTATTAACGAGATGCTAACCACTGTCTTCTGGTACAAAAATTTTGCGTCCGCGAGACTTCCTCTGAGTTGGTAATGAATGTTAAATTGTTGTTTCTCCAACAGAAAAACCAGTCTTTTTGGGAAGAAGTACTTTCCTTCTCCATGTGTTTATTCAAAATTATGAAAATCTTTGCCTGGTTTGTCTGTAACATTGCGTTTGTCTCTCCAACAAACTGCATCGTTTTGACAAAGTTATTGATTGAGTTCCAGTGCTTCTCAAACTTCAGCAACTTTTGTCAGCAAATTACATCCATTGATGAACTCATTCGTCTTTTCCCTCTTATGAAGTTCTAATATAGCCAGCAGCTTTGGATCCACACTTTTGTCGTATTTAGCAACTAAGTCACTCCAGCTTTTCATATACTGATTCATCGAGGCGGGCTCCTTCTCTGAACTGCTTTGTTCAGATCCACCAAAGTCACTGTTGATAAAGAATAATGAAATTTTGTTAAACTTCTTTAATTGTTTGAACATCCCTTATCTTTAGAATAAATATTTTTTAAGTAAAAAACTAGGAGCTGCCATAAGTCTGCAAATAAAGAAGCTTGGTTGTTGTCTTTTACATAACAACAATTGCAGGGGTAATGGGTGTTTTATTTTTTCCCTTGCTTGGAGTAAAAATAGAGTAAAAAATCTTCAAGCTGGTAAATACAGGTGGTGCAGCTGACCTTAAAACTATTCAACGTCAATGTTGTTCAACCTCATTATAAAGAGACTTTTGACAGAAATGTACTAGAAGTGATCGTGATGGCGGGAACGAATAGTCATTTTGAAAAGACAAACAAAAGTTGAAGGGCCAAGTAGAGACATCTGACGAATTGTTCTATCTTATAAAGAAGCTGAAAATTTACCATTTTTGTGTTTCAATTCGTGAACTAGGTAGACCACGAGGTTAATCGGACCCATTTGCGAGAAGTAATTACTGTTACAGAAATTTTGCTTTCGAGAATTGGAAGTCCCCTTTATATGAATGGAGAAAAATAAGGCTGTGTTACGGCTGCTATCTGAGTGGTCAACTGCAAATAACTTTACACGATTTCGTTCAAAATTTCTAGGTCTCAAACTTTTACTGTTGGAAATTTCTCGCACTCAAACTTCTGTTGGAAAAATTACCTTCATTTCTAATGTTTCGAATGCATTACAATTTGATTATTTCATCCAATTTGATTATGAACCGATGCAGTTTCTCAAGAAAAGACGATACAAATCTTCTAAACCGAATTTAATTTTGTACCTTGTTTTGTAAATAAATAAAAATCAGAGCTAAAAATTCTAACATTTTGATACATGGATTTTTTTTAAATTAGAACCTAACAAGTGAGCGTAAAATACATCTATGCAGTAAGAGAGAGGTATGGGCGTGATACTTGAACAAGCTAGCAAATTTCAAGCAAAGTAGACATCTGAAAAGAAACGCACCCGGCAGATTGCCGGAAAATAGCCACCGTTGATTCTAAAAACCAAGATTGAGATTGAAAGAAAAATACGTGAAAAACTGATTTTTGTACAAACAATTTTAAAGTGCGGACTATATTGATGTCATTTGTCATTTTTGAGCTGAACGTACTCTTGTTTCGTAGAGTGAGACCACAATAAGGCTAGTATCAATACCAATAAGCATTAGAGATGGTAACTAGGAACAAAGTTCGAGTAACGGGCATCTAAAATTGAGATTTATGGGTTTACCCGTTTCTTTTTCAGATTTCATTTCTTGATACTGACTAAGTTCACTTTGATTGGTTTGCTGAGCAACTGCTATCTGAAAACGCTTTTAGCAGAATGAGAGAGGGGTGAAAGCAGCCTAGAGAAGTCAAAAAATTCACGCAAAATGTTGAACAATCTGTGAACTGAGGTAAAGCGAAAAATTTTTATTCGACGAAGTAAGAAACATAGCAGGACAAGTCCTGACGTACAATTCAAAGAATTTTCATTGATTAAACAGACAAACTAGACCTAGAATGGACTATGAGTAAATTGAGAAAACCATTTTTTAAAAAATCAGATAAAAAAATAAGAAAAAAAACAGAAAATCAATGTCAAAAATGCCGCATGTGAACAAAAAAACCACTAGCGAGAAAAGTAAATTTAATTCAAACAAAAACTAGCCCTAGAATGAGCTGTGAATGGATTGGGAAAACCATTTATAAAAAATCCGACCCAAAAAATCGAAAAAACAGTAAAAATCAGAGTGAAATTGCCACATGTGAACAAAAAACCACTACCGAAAAACCGAATATTTGTTCAAACACCGTTTTCTCACTCTACTTTAAAATTAGAGCGAAAAAAATTCACGCCTCAAAACCACTCGCTTTTTCGCTCCATTTCCTGTTTCGGCGTGACCAAAATCGATACTCCAATTTGACTTCAAAAATCATGAAAATGTGTGAACAGATCTTAAAAAAAAACATAGCCGGAAGAATTCCGGAAACAACTCGAAGTAGAAATTTGACTATTCTCACTGATCGGATGCATCACCAGCATATTACCAATCCACAGACAGTGTAACCAGTTCACAAAGAAAAGACTGGAGAACTGGAAACTTGACAATGGACAAAATCAAAAAATAACAATCTCTAAAAATCCAAACAAAATTCTCAACAAAAAGATAACATGCAGCTTCCCATCCATAACTCTTAGAAATCAATTAGTTATATATTTGGCTAGATCAATCGCCCACCTAGTACTTGCAGAGAAACGTTAAAGAACAAACAAAAAAAAGACTAAGAAAAACTCTTTAACGAATTAGAGTTTTGTATAATTTGTTTAAATGAAAACTGCCCTGCTAAGCCTTCAAGTGCAAATTCATAGTATAAGCACCAAAAAAATAAATGCTCCCTATTGAGAAAAAGTTGCCAGCAAAAAACATTAAAATCTAAGGAATAGGCAAAAAACTTAGAAAAAAAGACAAAAAGTGGACAAAAATTGCTCTGATTTATTGGATTTTCTTTAACAAAAACAACTCGAAACTAATATCAATCAAAATGAAAGACATCAAAAAGAGCTACAGCAACTGACTTCTACTAGAAAAATCCTCAAATGCTATCAAAGGCTGAGGAAGAATAGAAAGGACATTTAAAACCAAATTGAACAAAAAAACGAGAAAAAGTAAGGTGTTTTTTAAATATTACAAGAAAAAATAAAGCCAAATAAAGTTACTTTGAGCAAATAGAGCAATGAAATGCTCGCGAAAAAATGGGCAAGTCATAACAAGCTAAAAAACAGTCTACGATTGAAAGAAAAACGAAAAAAAGCAAAAAATTAAAAAAGTGGTTAAAAAATTCTCTATTTTTCTGTCATTTTTCTTCAGAAAAAAATGTTTTATACCAACAAAATTGTAATTAATTTGTATCCCTGATATTCCTTGAGTGACGAGCCTCTATGCAAATTGCACTTAAAGCAGTAAAATAAAAAGAAAGGCCAAAATACATTAAATTTCGTTGAAAAATCAGCAAAACCGATCAAAAACCTCCAAATTTGCTTAAAACTCAAATTAACTACTTGAAACCTTCAATTCCTATCAAAACGAGCCCAAATCCAATACAATATCATAATCAAACCCCATAAACAAGAAAAATTGCAAAAAAACTGCTTTTAAAAGCCGCACGTGAACAAAAAATTTTGCTCGCTCAGAGAAAATTTTTTCACACATCAATTTCTCGCTCTCTCAAAAACAGCGGTATGAACAAAAACCACTCTCTTTTCGCTCCTCTCTTCACTTTCACCCCAAATCACTCTCAATTTTTTCACGCGTTTCTTTTCCCGCTTAAAAGTTTACTCCAATAGAATTGATTAAAAAAAAGGACTTCTCCAATACTCCTCTTCGAGTCGTAAAAAGACAGCGCCCCAATACAATTCAAATTCTTTGAATTGTAAAAACAGCAGGACTGTCCTAAACTGAAATCAAAAGATTTGGATGCAAAAATTCGACCCTAACCTGACCAACAGATCAGCTGAACAATGCCAGCCAAAACTAACAAAATTATCTCAAACTTTGAGAAACTAAAACAATCAAACAAACTAAATAAAAATATATTCATTGCTAATACTCGAAGCTTTTACCCCAAAGGCAAAATTTGATTCATTCAAATATACATATTTCAAAACATCTGTTTAAAACCTATCTTTGTCTCTGAAATCGGTTCAGTATTATATCTGCAAGACCTGAAAAAAAATCGTTGGCCCTTGAAGATCGATTAACTCAAACTCAGAAAATGACAAATCAGGAAAACGAAATCAATTGCAAATTTTAATGAAATTTTGCTGGAAATCGTAACATTAATATCTTCAGAACCATTTCTGATTCTCTATAGTCTATCCAGTAACCAAATTCCGAGCCTTAAAAATTTCATGTGCTCAAAGTTTGATAAACTAGGTAAAAGCCAATCATTTTTTAGAAAAAATATTAAACTTCATCAAAAACAGAAATTGGTTGAAAGCAATTCCACCGCCACTAGCAACTATGTAAAAACATATCATCAAACCCTGGAGGAGGTTAGCTGGCTACTGAAGCAAGAAAAACTGAATCATAGCCGGCAGACTGCCGGAAAAAAGCCGCGATAGACGCTTGTGACCTTCCGTGAATTGGAACAACTAAAGAAATAAGGTAGACAGGTCGACCACCAGTCCTTTAATAGACCACTAGACTTTTTGATTTAGAGTCAGACTGTCAATTTTATGCCACATACAGTATATAAGGAAAAACTCAAAGAACTTTTTGAAAAATTGATATTCGAAATCAAAAACTCAAGACTCAAATACTCAAGAATTGGGGGACATAAGTTTGGCATTACTTAGATGCACACTATTGATCTTCAACTGGTAAATGTTCATAAAATGTAAAATTCCATAAGTGAGTTCAGATGTCATTTTTTAAGTGAGTTAAGCGAAACTTACCTAAATGAACTCTTTGAATATGAGCATAGTACCAGAAACACTAGAAGGTCTACCAAAAATTACCTAAAAATTCTCTCTTTTAAAAAGCAGTTTAAGCACTCCTCTATTTCATATCGTTGTGCAAAGTTATTTAACATACTGAGAATGAGGTTCTAGCACAAAATATTGATGACGAAAATTGGCAAATATCGCAATTTTATCATAAATTCAAAGAAAGTTACTTGTTGAATAATGAGGAGCTAGTATCCTATATTTTCAAATAATTTTTCTCTTTTCTTTTCCATGAACTCCAGTCAAAATTTGTTCCTGCACTTAATTCGTAAGTGCCGAGGCTCCAAAAACGGTATTATTTTTGCAAAATAACAAAGTCTACACATAGAATATTCGACAAAGAAAATCGAACTGCAGGAAAAAAAACTTTTTTTGGAGTTAATACTTAGTAGCTGGGAATCAACGGCTCTCTCGTTAGCAAAGAGACAGTGTTAGTCGTTTTTACTATTAAGCATTGTTCCTTGCTCAAGTCTCTATGACAGCGTTCTGAGGTTTGTTTGCCTTGACGTTGGCACCGGTGACCTGGTCAGGGGATGTTAAATATTTAACTGTAACTATTTAACTTTAGCCAGGGCAGATACTAGGTGGGTTCAATAACCCCGTCTATCTGTCCTCTCCGAGATACGTTTTGTTGCTATGTTATATGATAAAATAAATTTTTGAATTAAATTGATTTAATTTGCTGTCTAATATTTGGAGAAATTTATTCTTTATTGATCAGCTGTAGTTCAGCATTAGATGACAAAGAAGCGTATTATCAAACAATAATATCAAACAATAATATCAATAAATACCGGAGAACTTTCTGCTGTTATGCTGTGAAGTCATCAAAAATACCAGGCACGAGAAAAAAGTATTTATAAACTACCCCAATTTTCCACCTTCATGTTAAGCACAAAATAATCTCATCAAAGACGGTCTAATCAAGTCACTGGACAACACAAGGTGCCAATTTTCTCATTGCTTCTCCAAAACTAACCAACGACTTAACGCAAACTCGTGATTCAAGAATACACCACTTGTAATGTTGATATTTAAGAAAGAGAGAATTTATTTCTCCAAAGTTCTTTCAAAAATACACTGCACGTGTATAAAGACTTGAAGGGCAGGCAAGAGTTTCAACGTACCGCGCCATAAAATTGAAGTTAAATGCATATAAATATTCTAGGTCTATTTATTTTTTTGGCTGAAAAGTCTAAAAAAAATACGACATCTCGAAAACTAGTATTTGGAGGTGCAGATGACACCCATACACAGCTCAATTTACTGATAGTTTAACCATAAATTAAAAATTATTACCATAAATATATAACTAACTATGAATAACATAGCCGGCAGACTGCCGGAAAAAAGCCGCGATAGACGCTTGTGACCTTCCGTGAATTGGAACAACTAAAGAAATAAGGTAGACAGATCGACCACCAGTCCTTCTATAGACCACTAGACTTTTTGATTTAGAGTCGGACTGTCAAATTTATGCCACATACAGTATATAAGGAAAAACTCGAAGAACTTTTTGAAAAATTGATATTCGAAATCAAAAACTCAAGACTCAAATACTCAAGAATTGGGGCATATAAGTTTGGCATCACTTAGATGCACACTATTGATATTTAACTGGTAAATGTTCATAAAATCTAAAATTCCATAAGAGTTCATTCTTTTAAGTGAGTTAAGTCACGCAATTGACCTAAAATTAGAAATGACGTCACGTCACGCACACAAATTTTAACTGCAAAGCAGTAGAACTCACTGAAGTCAATGAAAGTCAGTTCCAAGAAGTCAGGTCGTAAGAATCATCAATGAAGACGACGAGTTAAAAAATCGCCCATGTCCCCAATAATAGCCGCTATTGCTTCGCGGCTATTAATAAAGTACAAATGTTTTCAAAAACTAAAAAACTGCATATTTTAACAAAAAATTTCCAAATATCGAAATGCTACGCTGTTGGAAACATTCCCATCGACACTAACAACCTTGCAATAATTTTTTATCATACCGTGGACAAAAATCAAACAGACAAAAATTTTAGGAACACTAGAAAAAAGTTGCAGATTTTATCGAAAAAAATGCTAAAAGTCAAAAATTGAAATGTTAAAAACCATTCCAACTACGCAGTGCCCTATTATTAAACCTTAAATGAGATTTCCTGTCCCCTGAGGTTGGAAAACCTCAAAACTGAAAAAATACAAATTGCCAAAATTAGTATCAATTTGCGTTTGCGGTACCAAAATATATATAGCTCGTAATATGTTCATAACACGTAATTTTTTCCCGCAAAAGACCTTTTCCAACTTTGAAAAACTGCAATCTAAGACTTATCACAAAAACATGAAAATTTCCACCATTTTGAGAACAAAAAAAACTTAAAAATGACCTTTGAATGAACATTAAAAAAGGCCATCCCAGCAGCTGCACCACTATAAGCAGTTGAAGGACTACTTTGGGCCTCTAATGAAACTTAATTCTCGCTAGGCGTTACCTGTTTATCCCGTGTTGAAAGATCAAACTCATTGAAAAATGTGTTTGAAAACCCATCTTAAAAACACAGCACACCAATAAAATCCAAATTCTTCTGATTGTAAAAAAATAGGAGCGCTATAATAGCCGTCTGAGAAGCTGAGGCGGCTATTAACAATAATAAAATTGATTTAACAAGATTTAACATAATACAGGTGTGAAAAATATGCTGTTTACGCCTTATAACTTGGCACAAGCTAAAGAGTATACGCTTGAACTAACAGCTAATGGTCACAAGGAGAACTAAATATCAGCAAACTGAATGTCAAAGAGTAAAGGTCACTAAAAACACTGACAATCGCAAAAAAAACGAACAACTCAACATTTTCAAACAAAGAACTGAAAGGGCTTATCTGAGGTTCAGTTGCAAAATGAAAGTCAAAACTGGGGAAAAGCACCACCACTGAATAGAGGGTGTTGGGGGAGATTCAAAGTTTACCTCAAAGTAATAAATATACTAGAACATAGCCGGCAGATTGCGGGAATAGCTGCGAAAGAATAGACCTGCGTGCCATATAATAGAGATAGAAACAGATACAGATCTAAATTGAAAAAAAATCGACGCCGCTCAAAAAACTAGGTAAAAAACATTCAGCGATAAATTAATAAAGCTTGTTAAAATTCATTTCGCAGAAGCCTCTTATCAGGGAACTTTACTGGGCATATGAGTTCCTTTGACCTTAAACAAATTCAAATTAAACTTAAGTTTTAAAGTGCAAAAGTCAATTTATTGAGTAAGGTAAGTCACGTAGGATCAAAATCTAATACCGCAAATGAGCTGAAAACGTTGTCTAAAGCGAGTGAGAAATGACGTCACGCGCGCAAATGCCGTTAGTGAGAGGAAGAAGTCATTCAGAAATTTTGACTTTTTCAGCTTTGCTGTGTGAACAAATGTAAAACGAAAAAAGAGCGTCAGACGACGAAACAAAAAAACATAGCAGGAAAAGTCCTGACGTACAATTCAAAGAATTTTCATTGACTAAACAGAAAAACATACCCGGCAGATTGCCGGAAAATAGCCGCCCTTGATTCCAATAAGCATCATTGGGATTGAAATAACAGAAGATATCGAAAAAAAAAAATTTTTGTACAAAAACATTTTTTTAAGTCCGATTTATTTTGATGGCATTTCGTGGTTGAACATACTTCTGTTTTAGAGAGAGGCTACAGGGGCTACCATCAATAACAATAAGCATTAGAGATGGTAAATAAGACTTATAGGAACGACGTTCAAATAGCGGGCATCTAAAATTGGGCTTTATGGGTTTATCCCGTTTCTATTTCTGACATCCATTTTTGTACTAACTCTGTTCATTTTGAATTGCTTTGCTGAGCAACTGATGTTCAAAATCACTTTTAGCAGAATGAGAGAAGAGAGAAACTAGCCTAGAGAAGTCAAAAAGATTTCACGCAAAATGTTGAAAAGGCGGCAAAATGAGGTAAAGCGAAACATTTTTTTATTCGACGAAGTAAAAAAAAAACATAGCCGGACAAGTCCTGAAATACAATTCAAAAGTGAAAAACTCAGACGTACTCAACCTGAACAGCAGATCAATTGAACAATGCCAGCCAGAACACAAAAATCATCAAAGAATTGAGAAACTAAAAGAATCAAAACTAAACAAAAACAAACTTATTGCTAAAACTCTTGAAGCTTTTAAAGCTAAGGCAAATTTTTTCCCTTTGAAAACACCTATTACAAAGGTTTTTTCAAAACCATTTTTTTTCTGAAATCGGTCCATTATTATATGTGCAAGACCTGAAAAACATTCATTGGCCCTTGAAGATCGATTAAATCGAAAATGACACAAAAATTTAAGAAATCAATTGCAAATTATAAGGAAATGTTGCTGAAAATTGTGATTTAAATATCTTCAAAATTATTTTTGTGTCTCTAGAGGCTGTCCAGTAACCCGATTCCAAGCTTTAAAAAATTCATTGGCTCATAGATCGATAGGCAATAACTTTTAGAAAAAATTTCAAACTTCAAAAAGTAGTAATTCGTTCTATTAAAATGTTGAAAGCCATTCAATTGCCCCGTAGCAACTATTTAATAACATACTGTGAAACCCTGGATGCAGTTACCTGGCTTCTGAGGCAAGAAAAATAAACAAATTACAAATGTTTTAAAAAAAAACTTGAAAAAAATTGCAAATTCTATCGAAAATTTTCTAAAAGTTGAAAGGTTAAATTGTTGAAAACAAATCCATTGAAACTAATATCTATGCAGTAACTTTTTTATCAGAACATGGAATAGGTTTTCTTGCACTTGCGAATGGACGAATATCAAAAACTGACAAAAAACTTTAGGAAACATTAAAAAAAATGCAGATCTTATCGAAAAAATGCTGAAATTCGAGCCATTAAAAAGTTAAAAAGCATTCAATTGTTACCAGAAACTAAGCAGTGCCCTATTAACAAACCTCAAAGGAGATTGCCTGGTCCCTGAAACTGGAAAAACTGAAAAAAAACGATGAAAATTTTTAAAAACCTGAAAAAAATGCAAATTTGTTCAAAAAAAATTGCTAAAATTAGTGATATTCAAAAACTGAAACCTATTCCATGGCAACTAAAAATTTTTCAGTAACTTATTATCCAACCCCTAATGAGGTTTTTTTGCCCCTGGGACTCGAACATTTTGAATGATGACAAAAAAGATGTCAAAAAAATGAAAAATTTGCAAATTTCGTCAAAAAATGCTAAAATTCACGATGTCAAAAAGTTAAAAACCGTTTCATTACCAATAGAAACTGTGCAGTAATCTATCATCAAACCGTAGAGGAGGTTTCGTGACACCTATGGCTAAAAAAATCAAAAAATGACAAAAATTTTCAAAAAACTTGAAAAAAATTGCAAAAATTAGTATCATTTTGTGTGTTTGTGTTTTTAGTACCACGACATTTAGCTCATAAAATGGTCATAACAAGCAATTTTGTCTCGCAAAAGGCCTTCATCAGCTTTTAAAAACTTCAAACTGAGACTAATCAAACAAAAATTTCAAAAAAAATTACATAAAACATGAAAAAATGCACCATTTTGAGCCGAAAAACTCCTAAAAATGACCTTTTAACCTTAAATTAAGGCCATCCCAGCAGCTGCACCACTATACGCATTTGAAGGACTACTAAAGCCCACTTTGGGCCTCTAATGAAACTTAATGCCCGCTGGGCCTTACCTGTTTATCCCGTTTTGAAAGGTCAAAGTCATTGAAAAATGTGTGAACACATCTTAAAAAAAAAAAAACACAGCGCACCAATACAATTCAAATTCTTTGAATTGTAAAAATAGGAGCGCTATAATAGCCGGCTGAGAAGATGAGGGCGGCTATTAACTAGACCAATAACGGACTGTGAATGGATTGGGAAAACCATTTAGAAAAAAATCCGATCCAAAAAATCGAAAAAACAGTAAAAATCAAAGTGAAATTGCCGCATGTGAACAAAAAACCACTAGCGAGAAAGCGAATTTTTGTTCAAACACCGTTTTCTCACTCTATTTTAAAATTAGAGCGAAAAAATTTCACGCCGCAAAACCACTCGCTTTTTCGCTCCACTTCCTGTGTCGGCGTGACCAAAATCACTACTCCAATTTGACTTCAAAATTCATGAAAATGTGTGAACAGATCTTAAAAAAAAAGACAGCGCCCCAATACAATTCAAATTCTTTGAATCGTAAAAAACCAAGAGCACCGCAATATAGCTTCGCTCAGCTTACAGCTTCGCAGCTATAAAAAAATATGTCTTATGCCAAAAATGCTAGCACCAAATGACAGTTATTACAATGGCGGGTATTTTTGAGAACTCCAGTTCAAACACTTTTGAAACAGTTAAACTCAAAAATATGCATTCTTGAATGGAAAAATATTTTTGCATCGTTTTCGAAACTGTTAAGCTTATTTAAGGTCTTAATTGTACAATTGTCAGCTAGAAAATAAAAGTAAGTTCAACAGGATGAAGCATATTTCAGAAGATTTTTGACTCAACAGTCTGCGAAAAACCTCAGTAATGGAATCCATCCTAATCCGCGAGATATACGAGAACTTGACTCTGAGTTCAGACGTGCTATAAAGCACACTGAACTCTGTTACACGGTCGCACTATATTTACGGTTAGACCTCAATATCTCGCGCATCATTCAAGTGATCTGGTCTCCGATCTATTTTGCATCCACCCCCACACTGTTTTTAATGCCCTAATGCCCCCATTACCATTTGTGTGTAGTTATATAGCATATTACTAAGTAAAAATAGCACGTGCGATTGTGGGCGATTTATATGCCCACTGAGCTGGGGGGGGGGGGGGGGGGGGGCATAATATATCAAAACATTTAGGCTGAAGTCAACCTTAAATTCAAACTTACAATATACAATTGAAATCTCAAAAGAGACGAATATGTACAGTAAAAAGCAGATCATTTGTTTCATTCGTAAAACCTTACACAGCCAGATCAAAATTAAAACAGGAGCTAGTTTTATTAGTTATGGAAGTAAGTAAACCAAATTTATCAATACAATTTCTAATTTTGGAACATCTGTTAAAACTGAGTTTTGAAAAGCGCACTTTTTAACTGCTCACGCATTTTTTCAGCTTCTAAACCTCGGAAATAAACAGCATCGTCGTTTTCGACCAGTTGCATTTGTAACAGACGAATGTCGCTTTCAAGTTTCTGTCTAAGTTCGTTTTTCATTTTCTCCAAAGCCAGAGCTTGTGCTTTATCATTGAGTTCGACCTCCTTTTTCTCTTTATCAACTGCTTCGGCTAATATTGCGAACTGATCTCGGTAGTAGTTTTCAAGGGATTCGACCTCGTTTTGTTGTTGGTGGGTTCTGGCCTGTCGCTTCTCGCGACAGTACTTTCGGATCTCGGCTATCCGGTTCTTTTGGATCTCTAGGCCTTCGTCGAAGAGTTCCCGAAATATTTGCTCCTCTTTGCTTTTTTTCTTAGCCATTCTGGACTTCATGCGTACCTAGAGTCAAAAGCTGATGTTAAGACCATTTTATAGATAACGCAGCAAGTAATAATAAAATTTCTGTTCGGATATTTTCATTTAGTTGCAACAAAGGCTTATTTAGGCCATGGTGGGATAAAAGTATGGTCTGTTCTGAGCATATATTAATCATGGAAATGTACATTAAATGCACCGCATTATATACATGTGGACAGTCTGTCACACAGTACATACTGACCCACTTTTATGCAGATAATTCATTTAGTTGCAGCACTTCAATCTTTGCGCTATGAAAGAATATTAGAGGTCAAGATAAAATCTCGCGTCGCAGTAAAACTAACTACAACCAAATCAGTCTATTTTGACTCATGAATCAAGCAAGCAAAAAGAGTGGCCCTTCCCATTATAGCGCCCTCCTCCTCTACAGCTCAGTGGGGCAAGTGTATAACACGTACACCCCCTTTCTGTTAATATACCAACTGGGGGGGGGGGGCAACAAGAAGCATGCCAATTCAGAAAAAAACGCTAGTTTGAAACACCGTTACTATAAACATTGGCTTTGTCTACAGAATAGATTGGTACTGGGAGTGTGACTGACCTGGAACTCATCATAGTAGCGTCTGACTCTGGCTGATGCCTGTTTCTGTTCCCTCACATTAGTCCTGACTATAGTCTCTCTCTGCCTCTGCTCCTTCCTCTCCTTCATCCGAATGCTGTGCTCCACCTGTTTACAAACAAAAAACACTGGCTAATCAACACAACACAGCTTCACTAATTCAGACAGTATAAGCAGACCAATGCTGCCATTGAGAGAAGCCAGTAAACGGAGGACGCCGATACAGACCAACAGGCGCAGAGCAGAATGTTATCAAATGAGGTTTAAAGCCAAATATTTTTAAACATTGTCAAAAATTGTCAGAAAATAGCCGCGACATAGACTGTTGAGAACCCAAAAACCAGTAAAGTCAAGACACAAAATTCAAAATATCGAAATTTTATTTCAAATTATTCTTATTTTTAAATGTTATTAAAACACTAATGTCTTTCAAGCATTGTAATTATCCAGATTGCAAGACTTCGATGGAAGTTCCATTGGTTTACATTCTCAAATTAGATTTGGTAAGTGCAGAAGTCTGATCGAGGTAAGCCATGTAAGGTCAAAAATTTATCACACGATTGACCTAAAAACTTATACAGAAAGCAGCAAAAAATGACGTCATGCACACAAATTAAGCAACAGAGGAGTAGAAGTCGCATAGAAAAGTCACATTGCAACTTCATGGCGAGTTATCAAATCTTCATAAAAAACCCGGAACGACCAATTAAAACATAGCTGGCAGATTGCCAGAAAATAGCCGCAGTAGCTTTGTAGATCTGCAGTCTCAAACAAACAGTAAAAAAAAGACAGACCAAAAAAATAATCTTTTCCTTGAAGGCTGATATGTTATATTTTGGTTAAAAGTCTGTTTAAGTTTTTGCTTCCTCTATTAGCTGCTCTCAAATAACCTTCATTTAGAGTGCCATAGACCCATTTGACCTTATCTCTTTGAATTGAAGTAAATAAAAGTCAATTTCAAAGTGAGGAAGTCATTTTTGAGAGTGAGGTAAGTCAAGTGTGACCAAAAATTTAATCACACGAAGAAAAAAAACTCGCTCCACTAAGAGCGAAAAATGACGTCACGCACGCAATTCAGTTGAAATTGCATGAGCGAATGAACAAAAAGCAGATTTGAAGTGGTTGTGACGTCATATGGTCGTAACAAAAATCATGACGACGAAATAAAAAACATAGCAGGACAAGTCCTGACGTACAATTCAAAGAATTTTCATTGACTAAACAGAAAACTAGACCTAGAACGGAAAAACCATTTAGAAAAAAATCCGATACAAAAAATCGAGAAAAACAGTAAAAATCAAAGTGAAATTGCCGCATGTGAACAAAAAACCACTACCGATAAAACGAATTTTTGTTCAAACACCGTATTCTCACTCTACTTTAAAATTAGAGCAAAAAAATTTCAGGCCGCAGAACCACTCGCTTTTTCGCTCCATTTCCTGTTTCGGCGTGACCAAAATCACTACTCCAATTTGACTTCAAAAATCATGAAAATGTGTGAACAGATCTTAAAAAAAAGACAGCGCCCCAATACAATTCAAATTCTTTGAATTGTAAAACAACCAAGAGATGGCCAATAATAGCCTCAGCTATCGCTTCGCGGCTATTAAACGTAACCGACTACACGTCGGAAGAATTGCTCTCGAACGACTAGTGACAGCTCTAATCAATTGTAGCCTGCTTCAGTCGTGGGGGGGGGGCGCTAAATGGGACAAAGAAGTTCAATAGTGGGCTTCAAATAACCACATTAGAGGTTAACATATACCACTATTAAAATTTAAAGTGAAAATGGCACCAGTTTCCCCGCACTTTTCATTTGACTTTTAGTATTAAATTGCCGCCATTTGAGTTCAGCTGCTTGAAATTGTGATTGAGAAAGAATTTTAGTTCACGCGAAACGCAAAAAGTCAAGGGCGTAAAAGTCACTCGAAAAGTCAAAACGGTCAAGCAAATATTTTGCATAAAAAAGACACAGGTTTACAATAATTGCTTCTCTACGAGAGCAATTAAACACGTAGCCAAGGGACTCTAGAATCAACTGGAAGCAAAACTGACCCAAAACTAAGCCTTTCTGCAAGTTGCTACTCCAAAATAATTACCTTTAGAATATCGTGGCATGCCAGATCAACAGTTCAAACATTGTAAAAATAACTCTACAAGTAGCGACGTCCCAACAATTGTTCTCCAAAACAATTGTAGTAATCGTTCCGGTCCTGTCAGTGACCACCCTATAGCCCAACTTTGACTGAAACATTAAAAAGTCACAGAGCAAAAAAGATCTAACAAAAAAATAATTACGCTTTTCAGTAAAATCAAGTCTATCTAACATTCCTCCAAGATTCAACTATCCTCCTCTATTAAGAGTGACTCAGTAAAAAACAACGATTATCAAAAAGCACAATTTTAATGACAAAACTATTCTGAAAAGCACAATCAACAAGAAAAATCGGACAAGAATAAAAACATATTCATCCGATTGCCAGAAAACATAGCTGGCAGATTGCCAGAAAATAGCCGCAATAGCTTCATAGATCTGCAGTCTAAAAAAACAGTAAAAAAGACAGACCAAAAATTCATCTTTTCATTGAAGGATGATATGTTATATTTTGATTAAAAATCTGTATGAGTTTTTGCTGCCTGTATTAGCTGCTCTCTAATAACCTTCATTTAGAGTGACGCACACCCATTTGACTTTATCTCTTTGAATTAAAGCAAAACATAACCGACTAACGTCGGGCGAATCGCTCTCAAACGACCGGCGGGCGGTCGTCAGCACCTAGCTGCTGTTTAGTGAGGTTAGCTTTAGCTTGATTGAAGAGGCGTGAGGCTAGGGTAATAGACGATATTATCACGCCACATAACAGTCGCTGAAGTCAACAAAAGAATTAAGGAGAGAGAGAGAGAGAGTGCGAGGTAAAACGTGAGCGAGAAAGAGAAGAAGAAACTCCAACCAACAGAGAGAGAGAGCTAGGAATTTTTTCCATGATGAGATTCTAGCCTTGTTAGTAACTAAATCATATAAAAAACTGAAAGTGCAAAATTCAAAAGAAAACTTTCCACATTTCGCAGTGAAGAAAATGTTCAAAGAACATTTTTTGCCTCTGGATTTTTGTGATGTAAACCATCTTCAAGACTTAAAAAGCTCCGTTGGCCAGTATTGATCGTTAAACTCAAAAAAGGACAATATTCAAAAAAATTTAAAAATAATTGCAAATTTTGACAAAATCTTGCTAAAATTCGTGATGTTAATATCTTAAGAACCACAACACCATTCCATTGTCTCAAGAGACTATCCAGAATCCCTATTTCAATCCTTAAACAGTTTCACTGGCTCACAAAGATCCATACATTTGGAACATGATAAACGTTTTTCAAAAATTTTTCAAATTAATTTTTTATCAAAAAGCTGCTAAAACTCGAGTCATTAAAATAATGATACCCATTTCATTAACTCTAGAAACTAAGCAGCTTACTATGAAACCTCGAAGGAGGTTCCTGGTGCACAAAAATATTCAAAAAATTGTTGCATACGATTTTTTTTTAAAAAAAAACTGCTTGAATTCGTGATACGAATTCGGCTAAAATCTCGAAGAACATTCCATTACACCTGAAAATTATGCATTAACCTATTACCTATTACTAAAATAAGCTAAAATCATTGAAAACGCTCCATTGCATCTAGAAATCATCCAGTAACCTAATATCAAACCCTAGAGGAGGTTATGTGGCTCTTGAGGCTAGATAAACCCATAAAATGACAAAAATTTCAAAAAAAAACTTGAAAAAATCATAAGATTTATTAAAAAAATCGATAAAAATTGTTATATTAAAAAGTTAAAAACCATTCTATCGCCGATAAAACCTGTTGAGTAACCTATTATCAAAGCCTATATGAGGTTTCCTGAGAATGGAAGAACTTATATAATGACAAACTTTAAAAAATTTGAAAAAAATTCAAGTTTTAACAAACAATTGCTGAAATTCGTTATGTTCAAATGTTGAAAACCATTCTACTACCAATGGAAACTATGCCGCAACCTATTATCAAACCCTTCAGGAGGTTGTCTTAACCCTGAGGCTGAAAAATCTTGAAAAATGAAAATATATGTCAAAAAATTTTGAAAATATAGCAATTTTTGTCAAAAAAATGCTAAAATTCGTGATGTTAAAATCTTGAAAATGATTCCATTACTTCTAGAAACTACATAGTAACCTATTATTAAACCCTAGAGGAGGTTCCTTGGCTCTTGAGGCTGGATAAACCTAAAAAACGACAAAAATTTTCAAAAACCTTGAAAAAATTTGCAAAATTTATCAAAAAATGCAAAAAATTCGCAATGTTGAAACAATTCTATTACCACTAGAAACTATGCAATAACCTATTATCAAATCCTAGAGTGGGTTCCTTGACATCTAGGGCTGCTAGAGCTGATAAAACTTAAAAAAATGACAAAAATTTTCGAAAATCTTGAAAAAAATTGTGAAAATTAGTTTAAATTTGCGTGTTTTTAGCTAGCGGTTGTTCGTCAGTAGCTAGCCACGGTGGGGTAGGGGGGGTGCACGGGGGTGCCGAGAGTCTGGTGGGGGTAACAGGGCGGTGGGGGTGGGGGCAATAGTGGGGGGGAGGTCTTCAACCTCTAAGAACCGCTATTCACACCATAATTATAAGACTCCAAAACTGTTTGAGCTGAAACAGAGCTAAAAGGCTCTAAGAGCACTTAAAGCCCGCTGGGCGCTACCTGTTTATCCCGTTTTTGAGGACGAAAAGTCAAAAGCGTCAGACGAAAAATTCGTCAAGCGAAAAATCGCATAAAAAAATACCGACAGGACTAATATAATAATTGCTACAAACTTCGTTTGAGAGCAATTAATATAAGTCAATTTCAAAGTGAGGAAGTCATTTTTGTGAGTGAGGTAAGTCAAGTCTGACCAAAAATTTAATCACGCAAATGAACAAAAAAACTCACCCCACTAAGAGCGAAAAATGACGTCACGCACGCACTTCAGTTGAAATTGCATGAACGAATGAACAAACAGCAGATTTGAAGTGATTGTGACCTCATATGGTCGTAACAAAAATCGCGCCGACAAAATAAAAAACCAAGAGAAGGCCAATTATAGCGCCAGCTATCGCTGTTCGGCTATTGAAAAACCAAGCGCACCTCAATATAGCTTCGCTCAGCTTACAGCTTCGCAGCTATAATAACCTATTTAGTAATATCAATAGCAGCGCAGTCACAGCAAACAGATATATATTCAGTATTTTAACCCAAACATAGCATGAATTTTTGCAGTACGAGAAAAATGCTGCACTAAGAGTGAAAAATGACGGTCACGCACATAAATTGCATGAATAAAAAAAGCAAAGTGATCGTGACATAATCTGGTGATAGCCAAAATCTTGACGAAATAAAACACATAACCAAGAGATAACCAAGAGAAAAACAAAAAAACCAAGAGAAGACCAATAATAGCCCCAGCTATCGCTGTGCGGCTAATAAAAAACATCCATCCGATTGCCAGAAAATAACCTTCATTGATTAACAAAATCCCCCTTGGAATTGAAAGAAAAATTGTACAAGCTTTTTAAGTGCCAGCTATTTTTGATTGAATTTCTTAATTAGACAAACAACTGTTTCTTAATGAGGATACATGGATTGGTATTCATACCAATTAACAATAGATCTGGTAACTAAGACCAATTAGAACAAAGTTCAAGCACGGGGCACCTAAAATTGGTACCTAAGCTCGGTCTTTGAATTTATCCCGATTCATTTCCTTTTTTATGACTCCGTTCGTTATATATTGTTTTGCTGAGCAAGTGCTGTCTAAAAGCTCTTTGAGCAAAATAAGCAAATAATGGAACAAGCCTAAAGATTTCATGCAAACTGCCGAAAAAGTAGCGAAATGAGGTAGAGCGGAACAATTTTTTGTTCGACCAAAATTTATAGCCGGCTGAGATGAGGGCGGTTATTAATAATTAGAAAATAATGACAAGGTTTGACCTTATTTAAACATAAACCAACTAATGTCGGAATAATTGCTTTCGAACGACAGACGGGTAGAAAAACATCAGATCCCACCGGGATTCGAACCACTGACCTCCCGATCCATAACCAGCCGCACTGACCACTCGGCTATCAGGCACTCCTTTTTGCTATGCAGCAACCGACTTTATATTAGCAATAAACTTTACTTCGGAGTGAGAACAATAGAGATCACTCAAAAATGAAGAACTAAAGCGTGAAAAAGTCACTTGAGAAGTCAAAGGATGTTCTAGAAGAAAAGCGCAAAATGGTCAAGCCAAAAATTTGAATAAAAAAGACCAACATATTTACAATATTTGCTATGATCTTCTTTCAAGAGCAATTAACCAGTTTTAATCAACACAGATTTTTCGAAATCGATAGTGAAATCAAGAGGCCAGTAAAACATACAGAAAAACCATATTTGAAAAATTACCGTAGAATATACAAAGTTAAAAAATAGGACGAAATTCTAAAAATCGTTTAAAAAGCAAGATGATCGAAAAGCAGCTAAAAAATGCATAATAAAACCTAAATACTTTAAATGGTCAGAAAATCTCTGGCGAAATGCACAGTTTTTGTTAAATATGAGAACACTCATTATCGCCCAAAACATAAAAACTAAACTCCTTTGAGAATGTCGCACCAATTTTCCCACATTTTTCAAACCCTCTTTTCTCGTTCTTTCTCAGTGATCTATGAACAAAAACCATTCTTTTCATTCTTTTCAGGTGTGGCATTGACTTTTACATCCTGTTTCAGTTACACTTCAAGGATAAAAAAACAACCCAGTAACGTCGAAAGAATTGCTCTCGAACGACAAGTGGAAGCTCTAATCGATTGCAACCTGCTTCAGTGGGGAGCATGCAGGATGGGGGACTAAGAAGTTCACTAAAGAGCTTTAAATGACGTCATTAGAATATTAATTATTTACCACTGACATTTATGTCTAAAATGACACTAACTTCGGCGCACATTTCATTTGGCTTTCAGTAGTAAACTGCCGCCACTTGAGTTCAGCTGCTTAAAATAGTGAATGAGAGAAATTTAGATCACGCAAAAAAAATCACGCAAAAAAGATCACGCAAAAAATGCTAAACGTAGTAAAAGTCACTCGAAATGTGACTTTTCCGGTGATCTTTTCCGGTTTTGCTCTACGGCCAAGCAAAAATTTTCCATAAAAAGACACCTGTTTACAATAATTGCTTCAAACTTAATTCGAGAGCAATTAAACGAGTCACAAAAGAACCCAAAGAGACCAATAATAGTCTCGCTATCTCTTCGTGGCTATTACATACATTAAAGTGGTGATCTTTACGAATCAGGACATACCTCTTTCTTCATGATATCCATCAATAGACCTTGTCTCTTTTCTGCCTCAATCAACTCCCTGCTACTTCTGTCACTCGCCACTTGCCCGTTCCTCCCTCTACCTTCTCCTCCAACTACAGACAACGCCTGGTTTTCTTTCGCCGCAGAAGCAGCCAGAAAGTGCATCTGTTTCAACTGAAACATCGTTTACAGCATCCATGTAAAACGGAAATACAAACAGCACAATAATCTTGATATTTATGGTAGAAACTTCAAGATGCCGAAAAACGTAAAATTCCTGAATTCTATTAAATGGTAAAGGTCCAATATTACTAAAACAAAGCCAGCAGATTGCCGGAATAGCTGCGAAAGAATAGACTTTCGTGCGGTATGATAGAAATAGAAACAGATACAGATATAAGTTGAAAAGGTTATCGACACCGCTCAAGAGCTATGTAAAAAACATTCAGCGAAAAATTAACAAAGCTTGTAAAAAATCATTGCGCAAAAGCCTTTTCACCAGTGACCTTTATTACAGATATGAGTTCAATTGACCTCTTAAACTAATTCAAATTAAACGTTTTAAAGTGCAAAAGTCATTTTATTGAGTAAGGTAAGTCACGTAGGATCAAAATCTAATACCGCAAATGAGCTGAAAACGTTGTCTAAAGGGAGTGAGAAATGACGTCACGCACGCAAACGCCGTTAGCGAGAGGAAGAAGTCATTCAGAAAATTTGACTTTCAACTTTTCTGTGTGAACAAATGTAAAACATAAACGAGCGTCAGACGACGAAACGAATATCGGGTCTTTCCTATTATAGCCCCCCATAAAAATATGGGGTCTTTTCCATTATGGGGGTCTTTCCCATTATAGCCCCCATAAAAATATCGCCCCCCATTATGGTATATTTACCATGATTGGGGGGCTATAGGTTATCTGACCACTAAGCTGGGGGGGGGGGGGGGGCTATAATGGGAAAGACCCCAAAAATCATAGTCGGAAGAATTCCTGAAGCGACTCGAAGCGAGGGAGCTTCACAAAGAAAACCTTAATTGAAGCTGAAACCAAGGCTTTCTGTCTTAAAACCTTAATTCTTTACCACACCGGATTTCAAATAAAATGGTGAAACTTATACCGTTGTTTCCTCGAGAACGGCTTGAGCATTGACATTATTGGAGCAAGTTGAAATATAAAACAATCACGTCATTATTCATTAAGCATACAAAAACTGCAAAAATTTATAACCTAAGAGCAAATTTTGACAAAACTTTGATGCCGCCAAACCTCATATTACTAAAAACATTGGTAACGTCAAAAATGCTCAAAATTCTTAGGATGGTTCAATACTGATACGCTCAAACAACTGACAGGACTAAAAATTGCCCGTAAAAACACTTGACTGAGGTCTTGAAATAGAACTCAAGAAAATTCGCACACAGAAGTAATCAGTCAAAAGTTGGAACCGGAGCTCCAGCAAGATCTCAGTGTTGCATTATGTTAAATAAAATCATATGCCAACCGAGGAAATGAGAAAGTCTAAGAAAAAAGCTAAAACCAAAAAATTTTTTAGGAACTGATAAAAAGCAAATAAAAGGATATAACTGCTAGGAGAATGCTAGAATGATACAAGCTAGAATGAGGAGAAATATAGAGACACATTGTAAAAAACATGGAAACAAAAAGCCTATTTTTTGACTTTTGAAAAAAAAATTAAATTGAAAATGAACTAAAAAAACAAATACATTTCATTATTTAGCATTCGAGACTTCAAAAATACATAGCCATTCACCTGATTAGATTAAAAAAGTAAAAACAGAACCAAAAGATTCGAAACAGTAAAATATTTTTGCAAAAATTGAACATTTTACAAATTGCAATGAAAAATTTTTAATGAATTTCAAAGACATACCGCCGAAAAAAGATTCAAAAATAAAAAGAACGACAAAAAATCCCTGATGGTGCATAAAAAGACTTTCCAGCAATTAAAACCAAAATACAAACAAAAAAACTGCAAAAAAAAAGAAAAATTGGACAAAAACTGCTAAAATCGGATTAGCATGTGGACAATTTTATAAAACCTCATGTTATATCTCGATGCATGAAATATCAAAAGCAAATTGTCATATGCCCCGATTTTTGAAAAGTCCGCTTAAATATCCAAAAATGAACAACGAAAAAAAGAGCAAATGTGCCCGTTTTAAAATTAAAACGCCATTATTAGGCTCTCAAAAATAAATTAGTATAAACTTCCGGAGGTTATTATTACACATCTCTAAACAGCATCAAATAAAAATTATTTCTACAAATAACAAAATTACAAGCGACAAACGGGCTAATTGGACGAAAAAAAACGGCTAAATAAATGCACGGTTATATATTGCGCCATACTGTCAAAAACAATTTTTAAAATCGAAAATGTCATTCACTGCACATAGCGCATGATCAAAAAATCTCTCTTAGACAAAATAAGTTCACATCGCAATTTGCGCTGGCAGGTCAGAACGCCTTCTGAACGAATAGTACTTCAGGTAGAAAAAAACAGCCGGAAGAATTCCGGAATAGACTCGAAGACACCTTTGCCAAAGAACGACCCGTCGAATATCTAGTTTCTGATTGCAGTGAGCATCAAAGAAGAGAGAAGACTATCTCAATTGAATAAAATAAAAAAGTAATTTAAACAAAAAAAATTCAAAAATAATTTTTCAATTTAAAAAAAAAACGCGAATTAGGAAATTTAACATTTTTCGTATTTTTTGTGAAAACTCAAAAAATAAATAACTGGGTACCCAAGAACCTTTATTTAATTTGTAATGAAAACTGCCCATGAGCATTAAGCTTACATTCAGTGACAAGTAAAAGCAATACAATACAATACTAGGCCAGAAATCGTTAAAATAGCCTTAAAAACCAGAGAATTAGTTGAAAAACCTTCAAATTAGCGTAAAACCCACCCCCCCTTTGATTACCAAAAACCTTCAAAACGCTATAAAAACAATCTTAAAACCATAACTTTATACTGAAATAACCTGTTAGACAACATAAAAGTTTCACAAAACAAAAACGCTTGATAAAGTCGCACGTGAACAAAAAGATTTGCTCGCTTAGCAAACCCTGTTTCAAAAGAAGGCATGCACAAAAGAACTACTTACTCTCTTTTCTCTGCTTCAAATTTGTTTACTGAAAAAACTTTCACAAACTTTATTCACTCCCTGAACTTCCGGTTTTCTTGCTCGCTCGCATAAAAAAACCGAAAACCAAAAAGCCTCTTCGAGTCTTAAAAACCTCAAGAAAACCATTACTCCTCTCCGAGTCGTAAAAAACCAAGAGCACCGCAATATAGCTCCGCTCAGTTTACAGCTTTATAGCTATAAAAAGAAATCAAAATGGTCCTAAGGTATCTTTTTTCTCGTGAAATAACGCCTATAGCGTATGCCTTCTAGACGCCTGTTAAAAACAATTCGATCGACATATTCAAATTTAACGCCAAGTGGAAAAATTGAAACTGACCTGTTTCTTCCACAGAACATGAGTCATTTCTTTGGATAGTTTCAGTTGTGGGAACTCATCCAGAAGGAATGACAGCATCTCGTTCTGACCAATTTCAGGTGCCCTCTGAGATCCCGCCCGCTTAGCTCGACCACTAGTACCCCTTGGACTATTTGACTCATCAGCAGCACCCAAAGATGATGACCTCTCCGTCTCGAATCCATCAACTGAATCCTCCTTTGCTGGTGGCTTCTTAATTCCTAGAACAGCGCCAATAAAAATCTCCAAAAAAAATCTTAAAATTCTTTACATTCATTCTTCACATAATATTGACATAATTCTATCGTTACTGCGACCATTGCCTCGCTGTTCTTTCATCGGATTCCTATGTTATCTTCTAGAACATTCTTGATTTCACTTTTTACGCTTGACTTCGATTTTACTCGTGTTTTTGAGTTGCGCGCATTCAGAAATAGCCGCCCTAGGATAAAAGTTCCTATCATAACCTTATTTTTCTGATCAATACTAACAGTTTCTTTATGTCGCACGCGATTAGTTCCTAAAATAGCAGTCGCGTTCCACTCAGATCAATAAATTTGTTCAAAAATATGGTCTAAATCGAAGCACAAAAACAGGACACTAAGCATCTAACCTCTGTTGGTTGATTTTGACCTCCTAGCTGAAACCGATCCAGGCTTTCTCGACCCTCTAAGATAGTTGTTTCCTCTTCTTTGAGTGAAAATTACCCCACTGGAGTATCGCTTTTTGATTGGACTCCGCTGATGGCTTGTGGTTGCGAGTCTGTGTAGAGACTTCATATCACTGTGAACTTTGTCCAGTTTGATTTGGTGCATGAATGCCTTGTGCTCTTCGGCACTCTTCACTAGACGGAATGTCTTGGCTAAATTCTGCTTCAATCTGTCAGTGTTCACTTTTTCCTGCAGTAAGAACCTTTATTTAAAATCCTCAAAATTATAATTGAGCTGAATTGAGAATAATCCTCTTAAAATTTTAATTGAGCTGAATTGAAGTGAGAAAAATCCTCTTAAAAAATTATATTTAATTGAGTTCTGAGCTGTTGGCTGGAGTGCGATAAATCTAGGGTAAAAATGAAACATGATAAATTTTAAAAAACTAAGTTCAATGGTTTAATGCAAGGATTATGAAAACAAATTCCCAGGAAACCAATACCCTTTATCTCAGGGAGTCTACGAAGGCGCAACTACTGCGAGAAATCGGATCAGTACAGGATTCGAACCAGCATCTCTTACTGCAAGCCTAGTGTGCTAACCATGACACCAACTGGTCTTAAGCTACTAAACTTGGGAATCTCTTAGCTTAGCGATAACAGTAAGATAAGTGTTTGCACATGAACATTGAAAGGTTAATATTTCAGACAGAACACTTAACCCTTTTGAAATTGCACATAATGAGCTCAAATATGACACGTTCATTTCAATTATCAACTGTGTTTGTCCTAAATCACCTACCCTTTCAGTTTCTTGGTCTAATTTCTCCCTAACATGCGACCACTTGCCAGACATCTCAGCTGGCGCCCCTTTGAACTCAGTCACTGCACCAAACTGCAACCTTTCTGCAGATTTTCCTTGCATCGATTCTGGAACCCGAAACTGTTGAAGCTTTTCCAGCAACCTGCAACATTCGGTATGAAAATTTTGATTCAAGCAGCAACATGAAAAATCTCTCGGTGAGTTTAGGAAGAACTAGCTGAGTAACGCATACAAAATTCAATTTTTAGCGAACAAATCGAAATTCCGGTTTCAAATTAGAATATCAAGCGACATACAAATTATTTTGATAAACATAGCCGGCAGATTGCCGGAATAGCTGCGAAAGAATAGACCTGCGTGCCATATAATAGAGATAGAAACAGATACAGATCTAAATTGAAAAAAAAAATCGACGCCGCTCAAAAAAATTTAGCGATAAACTAATAAAACTTGTTAAAACTCATTCCGCAGAAGCCTCTTATTAAGGACCTTTACTGCACATATGAGTTCCTTTGACCTTAAACAAATTCAAATTAAACTTAAGTTTTAAAGTGCAAAAGTCATTTTATTGAGTGAGGTAAGTCACTTGTGATCAAAATCTAATCACGCAAAAAACTTTTGCTAAAGAGAGTTTTGCTAAAGAGAGTGAGAAATGACGTCACGCGCGCAAACGCCGTTAGTGAGAGGAAGAAGTCATTCAGAAAATTTGACTTTTTCAGCTTTGCTGTGTGAACAAATGTAAAACGAAAAAAGAGCGTCAGACGACGAAACAAAAAAACATAGCCGGAAGAACTCCGGAAGCGACTCGAAGCGTAAAAACTTGACAAAACCCTAATTGCAGCTGAAACCATTACCTTTTTTAATAAACCATAAACTCATTACCCCCCCCCCCCCCCCCCCCGGTCTGATCTAAAAATTGGTGAAATTTAAACCACTGTCACCAAGAGAAACAAAGTGCCGCAAAAATATTTATTGAAAACGTTTGGTAAGGATAAGTGCAAAATAATTAGGATAGTCATAACAATGATAGTCTCAAAAAGCTGACAGGGCTATCAACTCCCCTCAAATAATTCATGATTCTAATCTCAAAAAGATCGCTGAAGCAAACGACAGATAATAATAACTTAGAAACTAAATTAAATTTTTCAAAAAATAATGCTCAAAGTTACGAATCAGAAAACTACTACAGTTAGATTTCTCATCACTGCAATTCAGACAAAAACAACATACACTTTTCTCGTCTTGTATATATGCTAGACAACATGATTTCAAACTAATTCAAAAATTAAAATAATCATAGAAAAGCAACCGAGTAATATTTAAAGGCAAAAAAAAAGTTTAAGAACAATAACAAGGTCGGAAAAAATACTAAAAAAGTAATAAGTAGCAATTCTGGAAAAGGCTTTCTAGTAAACTCTTAGTACTGCCTTATGTTGAATGAAATTAATTGCAACCCAAAGAAATGACGAAAATCTAAGAAAAAGCCGAAATCATTCAATTTGTTAATAACTAGAAAAAATCAATAAAACCAGTATAAATGTAGGTGCCAGGACAGAGCTAGAATGATACAAGCTAGAATGTGAACAATATGGACACAATGTAAGGAACACCGCAACAAAGACTAATTCTTGATTTTTGGAAGTTCAAATCAAAGTTTAAAAGTTTTAAGTTTAAAAATCAAATTTAAAAAAACAAGAAAAACTAACAACATTTAATTTTTCAGCATTCGAGACATAGAAAATACAACCAAGACAAAGATCTATCCTCCTGAACAGATCAAAAAAAGAAAAAGCAGAAATCAAACATACGAAACATTTTGCAAAAAAAGGTCAAAAAATTTTTAGGACTGCATTTATAAAAAAAATTTCAAAAAATGTTTTTCAAAAATTTAACGCTAAAAAATTATTGACGTTTTTATTGAAACGAAATCATAGCCCCTCATATTGCACAAAAACAATATTTCTAGTAATTAAAACCAAAATACAGACAAAAAACTGAGAAAAATAGGAAAAAAACTACCAAAATCGGATTAGCATATGTACAATATTATAAAACAAAATTACACCGAGGTAAAAAGAGGCATCGAGAATATGAATTGTCAACGGGAAGTTGTCATATTGACTGATTTCTGACAAAAAGACGGCTAAAAGATCCAAAAATGAAGAAAATAATAGGAAAAAAAGCCAAAAATTAATTAAAAAATCAAGAAATTTATGCCAATTTTGAACTTGAAACGCGTTTTCAGGCTCTGCAAAACACTGTGCTATTAACTTCCAAGGTTTACATTTCAATATAGCATCGAATAAAAATCATTTCTACAAAAAACGAAATTACAAGCAAAAAAATGGGCCACTTAGACGAAAAAACGGTTATCTATATGTGCCATTCTGTCAAAAACTACTTTTCAAAGTCAAAAAGTCATTCACTAAACGCAGCGCATGATCAAAAAACTTCTCTCGCTCAGAAAAAGTTAGTTCACACGGCAATTTTTCTCACTTTCGCTTTTAGGTCAAAACAGCGTCTGAACGAATAGTACTTCCGGTAAAAAAAAACCTTAAGAAAACCAATACTCCTCTTCGAGTCGTAAAAAACCAAGAGCACCGCAATATAGCTACGCTCAGCTTACAGCTTCGCAGCTATAAAAATATCAGGGCAAAATATTCAATGCAAAAAGACCCAAAGAGCCGAACGACCCGCTCAAAATTCATCCAATATTCTACCCTATTCATTTTGTCCTTGTGTAAATTTAACATAAATTTATTCTCGGGTAAAATATAACCTTTTACTAATTTTTAACCTTTTGCGCACTGCTTCGTACTGCTCATCTGTTTCAATTCGTTCACATGTCGATTCGTTTGTAGACCCTGTAAGACCCGATTTGAACGTTGTATCGCCTCTAGATTGCAAGCCAGTTGCCAGTGTGGGGTACCTTTGTTGTAGCATTCTATCTGATGTCAACTTTGACTTGCTAATTCCATTCAATTTGTCACGACTATAACTTTCGGAGAAATTTGACGTGTCTGCACTAGCGCTAAGGTCAACTAAGTTTAGCTTGAATACATCGTGTTTCGAGTCCGAGGAGAGACTTGAACCATCTAAATATTGATTGCCCGTCTTTTTATGCCCGAATTTGTTAGTTGATGACAACATTATTGGGGGTGGGTTCTGATTATCGGCTACAATCGAGGCCGAATTCAGGGTCAGACCTGAAACCGAAACGTTGCCTTCAACGGTTCGACTTCTTGGAGTTATCGCATCAAAACTTTGGTCTTTACCGAGTGGGGTTGGCAGCGGGCTCTTTTTCGGGTAAAGTCTTTCGAACACATTGGGCATCTGTTTTGAATATTTGTTCCTTGAGCTATTAGAACTGCGCCCACTATTTCTCAGCCCTTTAGCTGTGCATTGAACAGAAGCGTCTTGAAAAGAAGTTGATGTTGGTTCAAAAATTGTCTCAATCGGCGAAACCGGTCGATCGATCAGTTTTTTGTCACTATTTTGACCATTTTTATTGGTTTTACTTTCGTTGATATCATGAATAGACAATTCTTGATTACTCGCATTTCGAGGCGCTATTGCAGACTCTTCACCAGCAGTGAACGTTTCGTTAAAGCTTTTGGCCGTATCTTGCAAGCTCGCGTCAGCAACAGCTATTTTTCCAGCCAAGATGGGCTCGTTCATAATAACAGACGGACCACCATTAACTTCAGAACTCTCTTTCTTGGATTGAGACAAGGTTTCTTTAGCTTTTCGTATACTTTCACGATCTGCTTCTAAAACTCTAGGGTCCCGTTCTTGTGTTAGTGAGTCCCGCGTTGTCGGTACGAAATTGATACTTGTCACCGGCTTTGGTATAAAGTTGAATGTTGAATCTTGCACTGATGTGCTCTTTGTAGTTGTTTGCTCTAAGATGGATGACGTTTCGATGGCAGTATTGCTTGGACGATTGGTCACATTATGTGAGGCGGCAAAACTGCTTTCTCCGCATTTCGCTCCATTTTGCGCTCCATCAGTTGAACTATTTTCAGTCGTCCCAGCATTTTCAAGCCATGCATATTTCGCATTCGGTCCTAAACAAACTTTTTGCTTTAACTCCATTTTCAAAATTTAAAACAAACGATGTTGCTTTACTTCATTTGTTTCAATTAGCAATAGATACGAGCATGTATTGGCTTAATGGTGAGGGTTTTTCAACACAAAATTAAAAGAACATAGCCGGCAGATTGCCGGAATAGCTGCGAAAGAATAGACCTGCGTGCCATATAATAGAGATAGAAACAGATACAGATCTAAATTGGAAAAAAATCGACGCAGCTCAAAAAAACTAGGCTAAAAAACATTAAGCGATGAATTAATAAAGCTCGTTAAAAATCATTCCACAGAAGCCTCTTATTAGGGACCTTTACTGCACATATGAGTTCCTTTGACCTTGAACAAATTCAAATTAAACTTAAAGTTTTAAAGTGCAAAAGTCATTTTATTGAGTGAGGCAAGTCACATATGATCAAAATCTAATCACGCAAATAACCTAGAAACTTTTGCTAACGCGAGTGAGAAATGGCGTCACGCGCGCAATTGCCGTTAGTGAGAGGAAGAAGTCATTCAGAAAACTTGACTTTTTCAGCTTTGCTGTGTGAACAAATGTAAAACGAAAAAAGAGCGTCAGACAAACGAAACAAAAACATAGCCGGAAGAATTCCGGAAGCGACTCGAAGCGTCAAAACTTCACTAACAAAACCATAATTGTCACGGAAGCCACTACCTTTTGAATTAAACCATTAACTCACTATCCCTCCAGGTCTGATCTATAAATTGGTGAAATTTAAACCACTGTCACCAAGAGAAGGAAATTGCAGCAAAATTTTCTACTATTGAAAACGTTTGGTAACGTTAGAAAGTCCGAAATAATTAGGATGGTCAAAATAATGATGGGCTGAAAAACCTGACAGGGATTTCAATTGTCCTAAAATAATTTATGATTCTAATCTCAAAAGGATCCCGAAAGCAAACGGCAGATAATAATCTTAGAAACTAAGTTGAATGTTTCAAAAAAGAATGCTCAAATTTAAGAATCAGAAAGCCACTAAAAATTAAATTTCGAATCACTGCAATTAAGACAAAAACAACACATACTTCTTCCTTTTTGTATATAATCTAGTCATGATTTCATACTAATTCAAAAATTAATATAATCATAGAAAAGACATAAGCAACAGAATGAAATTCAAAGGCAAAAGATCGTTTGAAATCAATACCGAGGCCGAAAAATTTCAATAAATAGTAATAAGTAGAAACTATGGAAACGCCTTTCTAGCAAACTCTCAGTAATAGTCTTATGTTGAATGAAATCAATTGCAAACCAAAGAAATGACGAAAATCTAAGAAAAAGCGGAAATCATTCAATTTTTTAACAACAGAAAAAATCAATATAACGAAAACAAATGCAGGTGCCAGGACAAAGCTAGAAGGAGACAAACTAGAAAGCGAAGAATATGAACACAATGTAAGTAAAACCGTACCAAAAGACCAATTCTCGATATTTGAAAGTTAAACACCCAATTAAAAAAAAAGAAACATAAACCAACTAATGTCGGAACAATTGCACTCGAACGAGAGGTGGGAGAAAAAACATTTCATCCCACTGGGTTTGAACTATTGACCTCCCGCTTCATTACCATAAACACTGCCGACTGTGCTATTTGGCCCTTATTTTTGCTATGCTGCAACCAACTTTATATTAGCAACAAGTTTACTTCGGAGTGAGAACAATAGAGATGACTCAAAAATGAAGAATGAAAGCGTGTAAAAGTCACCTGAGAAGTCAACGAATGTTCTAGAAGAAAAGCGCAAAATGGTAAAGCGAAAGAGTCGCATAAAAAAGACCCACGTGTTTACAATAATTGCTTGAACTTCGTTCAAGAGCAATTCAAAACGAATAATTTCATTGTTCAGCATTCGAGACATAGAAAAGATGACGAGTCATCCGAGAAAAAGTTCCATCCTCCTGAACACAACAAAAAAAGAAATAGCAGAATTCTAACATACGAAACATTGAAACATTTTGCAAAAAAAATTTTTGAGACTGCATTTACGGAAAAAATTTTTAACTGTTTTACATAAACTTAACACCAAAAGTGGCTGATTGTTATTGAAACAAAATTAAAGTCCCTCATGTTAAACAAAAATGCTACTTCTAGTAATTAAAATCAAAATTTGAACAAAAAACTGAAAATTTGATAAAAACTACCAAAATCGGATTAGCATATGTACAATTTTATAAAACAAAATTACATCGAGATAAAGAGAGGCGTTGAGTATATAAATTATCAAAGGGAAGTTGCCATATTCACTGATTTTTGACAGAAAGACGGCTGAAAGATTGAAAAATGAAGAAATAGAAAAACGCCGAAAATTAACTAAAAATCAAGAAATATGTGCCAATTTTGAACTTCAAACGCTTTTTTCAGGCTCTGCAAAGCACTATGGTATCAATTTCCGAGGTTTACAATTCAATATAGCATTGGATAAAAATTACTTCTACAAAAACCAAATTACAAGCAGAAAAACTGGGCCACTTAGACGAAAAAACTTATTCGAAGTCAAAAAGTCATTCACTAAACGCAGCGCATGATCAAAAAACGTCTCTCGCTCAGAACAAAATAGTTCACACAGCAATTTTAATCGATTTCGCTTTTAGGTCAAAACATCGTCTGAACGAATAGTACTTCCGGTAAAAAAAACATAGCCGGAAGAATTCCGGAAGCGACTCGAAGCACCAGAACTTAACAGAAAGCTGAAGCCATTACCTTATGTATTAAACCATTAACTCATTACCTCCCCGGATCTGATCTAAAAATCGGTGAAATTTAAACCACTGTCACCAAGAGAAAGAAAATGCAGCAAAATTTTATTATTGAAAACGTTTGGTAACGTTAAAAAAGTCTGAAATTTTTAGGATGATCAAAAAACTGATAGCCTGACAAAGCTGACAGGGCCATCAAAAAAGAGCGTCAGACGACGAAACAAAAAACATAGCCGGAAGAATTCCGGAAGCAACTCGAAGCGTCAGAACTTCACTAACAAAACCGTAATTGCAACATAAGCCACTACCTTTTGTATTAAACCATTAACTCACTACCTCCCCAGGCCTGCTCTAAAAATTGGTGAAACTTAAACCACTGTCAACAAGAGAAACAAAATGCAGCAAAATTTTATATCATTGAAAACGTTTGGTAACGTTGAAAAATCCAAAATAAATGAGGTGGTCAAAAACCTGATAGTCTGAAAAAGCTGACAAGGTTATCAATAGCCCTCTGATAATTAATGATTCTAATCTCAAAAAGATCGCGAAAGCAAACGGCAGATAAAAACTTTTCAAAAAAGACAGGAAAGTCAAAATTATTCAAAAAAGAGTGCTCAAACTTAAGAATCAGAGAACCACTACAATTAGATTTCTAATCACGGCAATTAAGACAAAAATAATACATGATTCTTCCTTGTTGTATATATGCTAGACAACATGATTTCAAACTAATACAAAAATTAAATTAATCATCGAAAAACAAAAGCAACAGAATAATATTCAAAGGCAAAAAATCGTCTAAACACAATACCAAGCCCGGAAGAAAATTGCAATGAATAGTATTAACTAGAAATTTTGGAAAAGACTTTCTAGCAAACTCCCAGTACTGCCTTATTTTGAATTAAATCAATTGCAAACCGAAGAAACCAAGATCTAAGAAAAAGCTGAATTCATTCAATTTTTTAGCAACTGAAAACATCAATATAACGAATATAAAAGTAGGTGCCAGGACAAAACTAGAATGATACAAACGAGAATGTCAAGAATATGGACACAATGTTAGGAACACCGTAACAAAAAGACCAACTCTTGATTTTTGAAAGTTAAAAATCAAATTTAAAAAAATCAAGAAAAACGAGTACATTTCATTGGTCAGCATTCGAGACATAGAAAAGACAACGAGTCATTCGAGACAAAAACACAACTTGCTGAACAGAATAAAACAAGAAAAAGCAGAATTCAGACATACGAAACAATGGAACATTTTGCAAAAAAGTGGTCAAAAAATAATTAAGACTGCATTTAAGAAAAAAATTTATCTGTTTTTTCAAAAACTTAACACCAAAATTTGATTGATTTTTATTGAAACAAAATTAAAGTCCCTCATGTTCCCCAAAATACTATTTCTAGTAATTAAAAGCAAAATACAAACAAAAAACTGAAAAAAAATGGCAAAAAACTACGAAAATCGGATTAGCAAATGTACAATTTTATGAAACAAAATTACATCGAGGTAGAAAGAGGCATTGAGTATATGAATTATCAAAAAGAAGTTGCCATATTAACTGATTTTTGACAAAAAACAGCTAAAAGATCCAAAAATGAAGAAATTATTAGAAAAAAAAGCCAAAAATTAATTAAAAAATCAAGAAATATGTGCCAATTTCGCATTTGAAACGCAATTTCAGGCTATGCAAAATACTGTGCTATCAATTTCCGGTGTTTACATCTCAACATAGCATCGATTAAAAATTATTTCTACAAAAAACCAAATTACAAGCAAAAAACCAGGTCATTTAGACGAAAAAAACGGCTAAAAACGGTTATCTATATGTGCCATTCAGTCAAAAACTACTTTTCAATGTTTAAAAGTCATTCACTAAACGCAGCGCATGATCAAAAAACTTCTCTCGCTCAGAAAAAATTAGTTCACACTGCAATTTTACTCGCTTTCGCTTTTAGGTCAAAACATCGTCTGAACGAATAGTACTTCCGGTAAAAAAAAACCTTAAGAAAACCAATACTCCTCTTCGAGTCGTAAAAACCTTAAGAAAACCAATACTCCTCTTCGAGTCGTAAAAAAAACCAAGAGCACTGCAATATAGCTTCGCTCAGCTTACAGCTTCGCAGCTATAAAAAGAACGTTTCGAGCAACTAGAACGTCGAGCTTGGCGGAACAAGCCATCAGAACTTGAATGAAAACCCCAAATACGATATCAACAGAACACTAAATTAATTATTCATAATATAGTTGAACACAAAAGGGAAAGGTCGAGTAAATTAGAATTTCAGGAGAACCAAAAAATATTGGCACTTAAGCGAGAAACGTAAACATTCGTGCAAACTACCACCCTATGCCTCACCTAAAACTTTTCATGCACATGGAAACTTCATTATCGACATATTAAACCAGAAAAATTCAAAATGAGATTACAAACAGAACTAAATCTTTAGAACTTGACCTCCATGCGTTTAAGGAGTTAAAAACGTTTAAGAGTTCAAAATTTGGGAAAGTTCAATCTATTGTGAAAGCGCAGAATTGTGAAAACAAAAAAATATCCATTTACGATACAGTATAGCCAAAATGTCTAAAATGGAGGAAACGGGCAAACTTAAAAAGCATAGTCGTCTTATAATTCTCCAAATAACAGTTCTCAAGAATTGAGATCTCGATAGTCCACTCTGCGATCCAAATATAAATTAAGAAAGGCTACTCAGATAATCTACGAAAAAGTAGAAAATGACATCAAAACTATAGGTCAAAAACATACATTCGGAAAAATTAAAACATAAAAAATTATGATTCTCGGCTTTGGCATCACATAATTACGGAAACTTTATGTCAAAGGCTTTATGCGAGTTAAGAGTAATAGACGTTTTCACAGACCATTTAAATATCAAATCAGATAGAATGAGGTATAAAGAGAGAGAGAGAGAGAGAGAGAGAGAGAGAAAGCGATCGATAGCAGCGGAAAAATATAACGAGTCGGAGAGCAAAAAGAATTAAAAATACAAAAAACCCAAAAGACAGAACAGGGGTTGAAAGCAGAGAAGGAAGACAGAAAAAAAACAAGAGTCTGGAGAAAGCCAACGGGCGCGAAAAGCGAAAAAAAATAACGAGAAACAGAAGAAAAATCGGAATTGATGAGAGAGGAAAGAACAGAAAGAATGCAATGCAACAAAAATCAAAAACATCAGAAACCCATCGTAAGAAAAAAAATAGGAAACAAAAAATTGAATCAAAAACGGACAAATAAAAAGAAAAGAATTTAATCAGCAATCGAGAAAAGAAAAAAGAGATAAAATAGGAAACAGGAAAGTGAGCGAGATAAAAAACGCAAAAAACGTAAGCTATAAAATGTAGGAAAATGAGACAGCAAAGAAAAATCCGAAATCATGAGAGAGAGAGAGAGAGAGAGAGAAAGTACAAGAACAGCGAGATAGTGAGCAAGCGCAAAAAGCAAAATTTTGAGTGCAAAAATAAAATCTCACAGAAAACACTTGAACAGCAGAAAAAATAGAAGATCGCACAACAGAAAAAAAAGATAGAGACAGAAATTGAAGAGAGGGAGAGACAACACATCAAAGAGATGAGAAAACAGATGATGGGTGAGAAAATGAATTCCGGTTCTCAAAAAAAAGGAGGAATGTGCTAATGAGAACACGATGGATGTGCCCAATACGAGGAATCTGCAGATAAAAAGGAATCGCTGGCAAGCCATTGCAAATGCTTTTAAGAAGTTAACAAACACAGAACTGAGTTAAAGGGCTGGCTAATGCCACAAACAAAATTTTCCTGGAAACAATTATGGAAGGAAAATTATATAGCTATCAAATTTTGAATGCAATAAGTTATCAGTAACAGAACCTTAATTTGAAAAGTCCTCTACTGAGCGCTAATAAATTTGTATTTATTTCAAGACCTCAGTTTTGTCATATATAACTTTTTCGCACATAAATTTGGTTTTCGCATCGGCACCTTTTGAGTCTTTTACACTTCACAAACTTTGTTCGCTGAATTCTCCTGTATTAAAAAGCTTCCATACAGTGAAACTTTGGCAAAAAAATATCCATCGTTCACTTTTAATGCTTGACGTTTTCGGTGACTGATTTTTCCTAGGTAAAACTAAGTTGGATAGTTCAATCTATTGTGAAAGCGCAGAATTGTGAAAACGAAAAAATATCCATTTAAGATACAGTATAGCCAAAATGTCTAAAATGGAGGAAACCGGCAATCATAAAAAAGCAGAGTCGTCTTACAATTCTCCAAATAACAGTTCTCAAGAATTGAGATCTCGATAGTCCACTCTGCGATCCAAACATAGAATTAAGAAAGGCTACTCAGATAATCTACGAAAAAGTAGAAAATGACATCGAAATTATAGGTCAAAAACACATTCGGAAAAATTAAAACATAAAAAAATATGATTCTCGGCTTTGGCATCACGTAATTACGGAAACTTTATTGATGGTTTGTGCTCTTGTTGGAGAAAAATTTGATGAGAATACTTCAGTATCTTTTAAAATCCAAGGTATATGATTGAAAGTAAAAAAGGAAAAGCTTGAAGTAAAAAAATATTTCAAAGCGAAGAAGAGCAACAAAAATATTCTCTAAAACAAATATAACCTATTTAGTAATATCGATAGCAACGCAGTCACAGCAAACAGATATATATTCAGTATTTTGACCCAAACATAGCATGAACTTTTTGCAGTACGAGAAAAATGCTGCACTAAGAGTGAAAAAGGACGTCACGCACACAAATTGCATGAAGTCATGCAGTTTAAATTGCATGAATAAAAAAGCACATTTGAAGTGATATTGACATAATCTGGTGATAACCAAAATCTTGACGACGAAATAAAACACATAACAGGACAAGTCTTGAGCTACAATTCGAACAATTTTTATTGACTAAACAAAAACTGGACATTGATTGGACTCTGAATGGATTGAAAAAACCATTCAAAAAATCCTATCCAAAAATTAAAAAACAGTAAAAATTTAAGGTAAATTGCCGCGCGTGAACAAAAAATCAGTAGCAAGAACATGAATTTTTGTGCAAATACTATTTTTTCGAGGTTAAAATTAGAGTGGAAAAAAATTTCACGCCCAAGAAAACAATTTTTCGCTCCACTTCTTGTATTGGCGTGACATGAAAAAAATAGGATTATCGGCTCACTTCGATTTGACTCGAAAATCATGAAAATGTGCAAATATATGGTGAAAACAAGACAGCTCTCCAATACAATTCAAATACTTTGAATCGTAAAAACGACCAATAATAGCTCGCTATCGCATCTATTAAAAAACCAAACTAGCAGGTCCGTAGAGGCTATCCAAAAGTATCTTATCTTGAAACTTTATCAATTGATATTCTCATTGAAAACTTATTCGTGATAGCTGGTGTACATGCGACCGTTTGAATGAACGTTTTTGCAGAACTACTTTGGACACACCAACAAAAAAGAAGAGGGCCAATAATTATGTCAAAGGTTTTATGCGAGTTAAGAGTAATAGACGTTTTCACATACCATTAAAAAATCAAAACAGATAGAATGAGGTATAAAGATAGAGAGAGAGAGAGAGAAAAATCGATCGATAGCAGCGGAAATATATAACGAGTCGGAGAGCAAAAAGAATTAAAAATACAAAAAACCCAAAAAACAGAACAGAAGTTTGAAAGCAGAGAATGAAAACAGAAAAAAAACAAGAGTCTGGAAAAAGCCAACGGGCGCGAAAAGCGAAAAAAAATAACGAGAAACAGAAGGAAATTCGGAATTGATGAGAGAGGAAAGAACAGAAAGAATGCAATGCAACAAAAATCATTAAAAAAATCAGGAACCCATCGAAAGAAAAAAGATAGGAAACAAAAAATTGAATCAAAAACGGACAAAAAGAAAAGAAGTTAATCAGCAATCGAGAAAAGAGAGAAAGAGAGATAAAATAGGAAACAGGAAAGTGAGCGAGATAAAAAAGGCAAGAAAAAACGTAAGCTATAAAATGTAGGAAAATGGGACAGCAAAGAAAAAATCCGAAATCATGAGAGGGAGAGAGAGAGAGAAAGTACAAGAACAGCGAGAGAGTGAGCAAGCGCAAAAAGCAAAATTTTGAGTGGAAAAATAAAATCTCACAGAAAACACTTGAACAGCAGAAAAAATAGAAGATCGCACAACAGACGTTTTCGGTAACTGATTTTTCCTTCACAAATTTTCAAGATATAGATGGAGAAAAAAACGGGTAAAACAGTGAGCTATATGCACCATTCTGTCGAAATTTTTTTATATGCACCATTCTGTCGAAATTGAAGAAAAACGTCATTCGTTCAACGCAACGCATCAACAAAAAACTTCTCTCGCTCAGCAATAATTATTTCAGACGGCAAGATTACTGATTTTTGCTTTTAGGCCAAAGCGCTGTCTGAACAAAACTTCCTGTAAAACACACCCAAGAGAAAACCAAATTACTCTTAGACCTCAGTCGTAAAACAATGAGAGGGCCAATAAAAGCTCCTCTCAGCTATCCCAGCTATTAAACAAAGAACTTGCGATGATTGGCCTCCCTCTGCAGTCGAACATCTCCAACTGTCTGTGACCTACGTTCATTGCCCGGAACCAACACCCTCCTCGAGTCACTAGCACCCCAAGTGATCAAATCACGTGTGAAACGCTTGCGTTCGTGGCCCCTTTCTAGGACAGCGGCACTGCTACTTCTGTCGTATCCTTCGCTACTCTCAGCGTCATCTGTTGTCATGACAGGGTTAATCACAGTGCACTTGCTACTACTGTCACTCTTCCCACTCCCACTTGAAAAGGGCTCTTCGGTTAGGTAGTCACCCGATGCGGTAATGCTGAAAACAAAGCCGAAAGTTTCCCCCCGGTTGCCAAAATACTGGCGCCATAGACTTGTGGGCCGTAAACCATAGATAGGAACAGATACAGGATTAAGATTCAATCTATAATATCTGTTCAAAAATCAAATTTTCATGATGAGACCACTAATCACTGAATTCAGAACCACTAGAAGTTACTAGGCAGATATCATTTAAAATACTTGAGAGGCACTCACAATATAAAGTAGTCAAGTGTCTCTAACATTTGTCTTCAAATGCGAATCACTTTTAAAAAGAAGAAATGTGGTATTTCTTTTCGATTTTTTGGTCGCTTATCCTATCTAACCCCCTACACAGCCCTGTCATCAAATTTGGGCAAAATTGATTTTGTTCAAACCAATATTGTGTATTGTAAGGATTTCTTATTTCGGTTACACATCCGTAAGATTTCAAAATTTTCTGCACTTTGTCTTGCCTACGTTTGTTAAACTAGTTGAGTAAGATTTGAAGTGATTTTCCGCTTTAACCCCGGTTTCCCAGTCTTGTCTGACTTTTTCGAGAAATTTTACTTTGACTTGATTAATTCTTTTTCCAGGAATAAATCCAACCAAAATGCGTCTGGTTTCATAGATACTATTATTTATTAAAACTTTCGTGCGAATTATTTTTAACCATTATTTTGACAATTGTCGAACTAAACTGATAGTTCGGTAGTTATCCGCGAACTCGGGACTCCCCACTTTATATCAGTTTTTGCTTTGTTTGAAAAATGCATGATGCATGAAAAATTATGTTGATAGAAACGGACAAAACGAACCCAGATAGTGTCTTCAAACCAAGTGTGGCACCCCCTTCGGATACAACTGCTCCCCTATCCACATCTCCGGCCTCATTCAAGTCCCACGTGGCAGGTACATGTCTCAAATTGAACTGCTGGCTGCTGTGGTCAGGCAACAACAGTCGATCAGTGGGAATGTTAACCGATATGGGAGAGAGCACTTTTGAATAGCGATCAGGGTCTGGACTAGCAACTGAAACAGTTATTAAGCACATCAAAAGCTGGATTTGATCTCAATTTAACACAACTCAGATCAATTCTGTTTCGCCCCATCCCCCCATTTCTATGCCACGCACTTACAAAGCATAGCTCACAGATTGCCAGAAAATAGCCACAATAGCTTTGTAGATGCGGTCTCAAAAAGATAGTAAACGAAACAGACGAAAAAAATTGGTTAACTACTGAGATGCTATATCTGTAACTCATTGGTGCTTTTTTCTATTATGTGCTCTCAAATAATCTTCAATTAGAGTGACACAAATTCACTTGACCTTATCTCTTTAAATTAAAGTTAAGAAACGTCTATTTCAGAGTGAGTAAGTAATTTATGAGAGTAAAGTAAGTCACGCGTGACTAAAAATCTAAATGCGAATGAACAAAAAAATTAGCTCTAATAAGAGTTAAAAATGACGTCACGCACGCAACTCAATTAAAAAGCAGATCTGAAGGGATTGTGATGTCATATGGTTCTAACAAAAATCTCGACGAAATAAAACATACCCAACAGATTGACGGAAAAAAGCCGCCGTTGATTCCCATAATCAAGATTGCATTGAAAGAGAAAAAAATTGAAAAATGATTTTTGTACAAACAATTTTAATATGCTAACTAATTTGATGTCATTTTGAAGCTGAATATACTCCTGTTTCGTAATGAGACCACACAGGGGCTAGTATCAATGCTAATAAGCATTACAGATGGCAACGAAGCACTAAGTTTGAGTAACGGCCATCTAAAATTGGTATTTTGATACTGTACTTTCGTATTTTGATACTGACTCTGTTCATTTTGAATCGCTTTGCTGAGCAACTGCTGTCCAAAACACTATTAGGAGAACGAGAGAAGAGTAAAACTAGCCTAGATTTCACGCAAAATGTTGAACAAGCTGTGAAATAAGGTAAAGCAAAAAATTTTCAATCAACAAAGTTAAAAAAACAGCAGCGCTATAATAGCCGGCTGAGAAGCTGAGGCGGCTATTATTAAAACCGAAGAAGTCCAAAAATAGCCCCAACTATTAATTTGCTACTATAATCAAAATACATGTGGTTATATACGACGTTAATATGTAAAAAATAGCACATGCGTCTGGGCGGCGAACAAAAAATATGCTCACTATGCCCACTAACATAACGGCAAACGTCGAAAAGCTAGACGAAATGACTGTCACAATAGAAAAATATTTCACCACTATAGAATTGTCGCCACTCAAGTTCAGCTGCTGACACTTGTGACTGAAGGAGAAACTTAAATCACGCGAAACGAAAGAGGCAAGGTCGCAAAATTCACTCAAATCAAAACGCTCAAGCAAACATTTTCCAAAAAAAGGCAACTAGAATACCAAAAACGACTAAATGAAATTGCTACCTATTTCTGAAATACAGCCGGCAGATTGCCGGAAAATAGCCGCGATAGACGCTTGCGGCCTTCCATGAATTGAAACAACTAAAGAGATAAGATAGCCAGATCGACCACCAGTCCTTTAATAGACCACTAGACTTTTTAGTTTAGCTTCGGACTCAATTTTATAACACATACGGTCTATAGAAGAAAGCCCTAAAAAAACTTTTCCAAAACTGATATTCGAAATCAAAAACTCAGGACTAATATTCAGGAATTAGGGCACATAAGTTTTTCACTACTTAGATGCACACTATTGATCTTTAACTAATAAATTTTCATAAAATTTAAAGTTCTATGAGTGAGTTCAGAAGTCAATTTTTTGAGTGAGGTAATTCACGCAATTGACGTAAAAGCAGAAATAACATCATGCACACAAATTTTAACTGCAAAACAGTAGAAGACATTGAAAAATTAAAATGCAAAAAATCAGGTAGTAAGAATCATCGATAGAGACGACGAAGTAAAAAACATAGAAGAAGTACTGACAAACGATCCTAATAATTGAATGAAAATCTTATAAGTACTCTTCCTGACCAGCAGATCAATTGAACAATGCGAGTCAAAACACAAACAAAATCATCTCAAAAGAGAAACTAAAACAATCAAATTAAACAAAATTATATGCATTGCCCAGGACTATACATTTGTAAAACCGAACAAACTCATTGGCCCTTGATGATCGATTATTTCAGAAACTGACAGCAAATTTTTCTCAAAATATGAAATTAATTGCAAATTTTAATGAAACGCTGTCAGAAATGGTGACTAAAACATCCTGAGAATCATTTCTGTGTCTATAGAGGCTATCCAGTAGCCCAATTCCAAGCCTTTGAAAATTTCTTGGCTCAGAGATCCATAGGCAAAAACATTGAGACAAAAATTTCAAAAGATAGGACGTTTTGCTGAGCAACTGCTGTCTGAAAGACTATTAGCAGTACGAGAGAAGAATGAAACTAGCGTAGAGGAGCCTAAAAGATTTCACGCAAAATGTTGAACAAGCTGTGAACTAAGGTAAAGCAAAAAACTTTCAATAGACGAAGTTTAAAAAAATAGCAGCGCTAGAACATTTGGCTGAAAAGCTGAGGCGGCTATTATTAAAACCGAAGAAGTCCAAAAATAGCCCCAACTATTAATTTGCTGCTATAATCAAAATACATGTGGTTATATACGACGTTACTATGTAAAAAATAGCACATGCGTCTGGGCGGCGAACAAAAAATATGCTCACTATGCCCACTAACAAAACGAAAAACGTCGAAAAGCTAGACGAAATGACTGTCACAATAGAAAAATATTTCACCACTAGTGAATTGTCGCCACTCAAGTTCAGCTGCTGACACTTGTGACTGAAGGAGAAACTTAAATCACGCGAAACGAAAGAGGCAAGGTCGCAAAATTCACTCAAATCAAAACGCTCAAGCAAACATTTTCCAAAAAAAGGCAACTAGAATACCAAAAACGACTAAATGAAATTGCTACCTATTTCTGAAATACAGCCGGCAGATTGCCGGAAAATAGCCGCGATAGACGCTTGCGGCCTTCCATGAATTGAAACAACTAAAGAGATAAGAGAGCCAGATCGACCACCAGTCCCTTAATAGACCACTAGACTTTTTAGTTTAGCTTCGGACTCAATTTTATAACACATACGGTCTATAGAAGAAAGCCCTAAAAAAACTTTTCCAAAACTGATATTCGAAATCAAAAACTCAGGACTAATATTCAGGAATTAGGGCACATAAGTTTTTCACTAATTAGATGCACACTATTGATCTTTAACTAATAAATTTTCATAAAATTTAAAGTTCTATGAGTGAGTTCAGAAGTCAATTTTTTGAGTGAGGTAATTCACGCAATTGACGTAAAAGCAGAAATAACATCATGCACACAAATTTTAATTTAACTGCAAAACAGTAGAAGACATTGAAAAATTAAAATGCAAAAAATCAGGTAGTAAGAATCATTGATAGAGACGACGAAGTAAAAAACATAGAAGAAGTACTGACAAACGATCCTAATAATTGAATGAAAATCTTATAAGTACTCTTCCTGACCAGCAGATCAATTGAACAATGCGAGTCAAAACACAAACAAAATCATCTCAAAAGAGAAACTAAAACAATCAAATTAAACAAAATTATATGCATTGCCCAGGACTATACATTTGTAAAACCGAACAAACTCATTGGCCCTTGATGATCGATTATTTCAGAAACTGACAGCAAATTTTTCTCAAAATATTAAATTAATTGCAAATTTGAATGAAACGCTGTCAGAAATGGTGACTAAAACATCTTGAGAATCATTTCTGTGTCTATAGAGGCTATCCAGTAGCCCAATTCCAAGCCTTTGAAAATTTCTTGGCTCAGAGATCCATAGGCAAAAACATTGAGACAAAAATTTCAAAAGATAGGACGCTTTGCTGAGCAACTGCTGTCTGAAAGACTATTAGCAGTACGAGAGAAGAATGAAACTAGCGTAGAGAAGCCTAACAGATTTCACGCAAAATGTTGAACAAGCTGTGAACTAAGGTAAAGCAAAAAACTTTCAATAGACGAAGTTTAAAAAAATAGCAGCGCTAGAACATTTGGCTGAAAAGCTGAGGCGGCTATTATTAAAACCGAAGAAGTCCAAAAATAGCCCCAACTATTAATTTGCTGCTATAATCAAAATACATGTGGTTATATACGACGTTACTATGTAAAAAAAAACATGCGTCTGGGCGGCGAACAAAAAATATGCTCACTATGCCCACTAACAAAACGACAAACGTCGAAAAGCTAGACGAAATGACTGTCACAATAGAAAAATATTTCACCACTAGTGAATTGTCGCCACTCAAGTTCAGCTGCTGACACTTGTGACTGAAGGAGAAACTTAAATCACGCGAAACGAAAGAGGCAAGGTCGCAAAATTCACTCAAATCAAAACGCTCAAGCAAACATTTTCCAAAAAAAGGCAACCAGAATACCAAAAACGACTAAATGAAATTGCTACCTATTTCTGAAATACAGCCGGCAGATTGCCGGAAAATAGCCGCGATAGACGCTTGCGGCCTTCCATGAATTGAAACAACTAAAGAGATAAGATAGCCAGATCGACCACCAGTCCTTTAATAGACCACTAGACTTTTTAGTTTAGCTTCGGACTCAATTTTATAACACATACGGCCTATAAGAAGAAAGCCCTAAAAAAACTTTTCCAAAACTGATATTCGAAATCAAAAACTCAGGACTAATATTCAGGAATTAGGGCACAAATTTTTCACTACTTAGATGCACACTATTGATCTTTAACTAATAAATGTTCATAAAATTTAAAGTTCTATGAGTGAGTTCAGAAGTCAATTTTTTGAGTGAGGTAATTCACGCAATTGACGTAAAAGCAGAAATAACACCATGCACACAAATTTTAACTGCAAAACAGTAGAAGACATTGAAAAAGTAAAATGCAAAAAATCAGGTAGTAAGAATCATCGATAGAGACGACGAAGTAAAAAACATAGAAGAGGTCCTGACAAACTATCCTAATAATTGAATGAAAATCTTATAAGTACTCTTCCTGACCAGCAGATCAATTGAACAATGCGAGTCAAAACACAAACAAAATCATCTCAAAAGAGAAACTAAAACAATCAAATTAAACAAAATTATATGCATTGCCCAGGACTATACATTTGTAAAACCGAACAAACTCATTGGCCCTTGATGATCGATTATTTCAGAAACTGACAGCAAATTTTTCTCAAAATATGAAATTAATTGCAAATTTTAATGAAAGGCTGTCAGAAATGGTGACTAAAATATCTTGAGAATCATTTCTGTGTCTATAGAGGCTATCCAATAGCCCAATTCCAAGCCTTTGAAAATTTCTTGGCTCAGAGATCCATAGGCAAAAACATTGAGACAAAAATATCAAAAGATAGGATGCTTTGCTGAGCAACTGCTGTCTGAAAGACTATTAGCAGGACGAGAGAAGAATGAAACTAGCGTAGAGGAGCCAAACAGATTTCACGCAAAATGTTGAACAAGCTGTGAACTAAGGTAAAGCAAAAAACTTTCAATAGACAAAGTTTAAAAAAATAGCAGCGCTAGAACATTTGGCTGAAAAGCTGAAGCGGCTATTAATAAAACCAAAGAAGTCCAATAATAGCCCCAGCTATCAATTTGCGGCCATAAACAAATAACATAAGGTTATATACGACATTACTATGTAAAAAAGCACATGCGTCTGAACGGCGAAAAAAATATGCACACTGAGCCCACAAAAATAACGACTAAAGTCAGAAAAAGCTAGACGAAATGAGGTCACTATAGGAAGATCGATTAACAAGAAATTGACAGAAAATTTTTTAAAAAAATATGAAATCAATTGCAAATTTTAAAGAAATGCTGTCAGAAATGGTGATTAAAACATCTTCAGAATCATTTCTGCGCCTATAGAGGCCATCCAGTGACCCAATTCGAAGTCTCAAAAATTCATTTCAATGATCCATAGGCAAAAATTTAGAGAAAAAAATTCAAATTTCAAAAAATTGAACATGGTTCTATTATTATGTTGAAAACCCTTCTATTGCTCCCTAGCAACTATGTAATAACATACTATCAAACCCTGAAGAAGGTTACTTGCCTACTTAGGCAAGAGAAACCGAATAAAAGACAAATGTTTTCCAAAAACTTGAAAATTTCAAATTTATCAAACAGAACTTCGTTCTTTTAAAAAGTTAAAACCAACCAATTGTCCCTAACAACTATGTAATAACAATGTAATAACATACTATCAAACTCTGGGGGGACGGTTAACTGGCTACTAAGGCAGGAAAAACTTTATATGAGCCAAATGTTTAAAAATAAAAAATAGCTAACCTTAACAAAAAAATTATTAAATTCGATTTTATAAATTGTTAAAAACTGTTGCGGCTGCTCAAGAAGCTCAGCGGAACCGATATATCACAGCCTGGTTCTCGAGTTATCCGCTGGCCTGGTTCTTCAAAGGGTTCGATTGACTAACAATCTCGCAGACGCTCTGACGTATTAAAGGACTGTAACTTTAATTTCGTTGATTGAAGTTAAGAAAATCCTTAGTGATCTTCTATGTTCAATCTCGTGCTGAAGTTTGTAAGGCTTCAGCCAGTGTTAGTAATGTTGGTAAATTCTCGTTAAGTAAGCTCAACTAACTTAAAACTCGCAAGATCTTAAGATCTAGCAAAACTTAGCAAAAAGACTAAAGTTGTTAAAGAGTCCAACTTTAGTCAATCTGAGAGCCAATTACTCTTGATAACAGTTTCTAATGGTTCTAAATACAATCCGGTTTCACTAATCAAACAATTGGGTTAAAGTGAATGATCAAATATTTTTCATTTTTATCATCATTAATACTTGTTTCTGATTGGTTAATCAAGAAACTGATTTAGGTCATTGTTTACATAGTAAATGTCAAATTACTGCTATAATTAATTTTGTTGACATAAGCGCGTATGATTATTAATAAATGACAAAATATCGAAAAATGCCAATTTTGCACCATATGAGTGCTAATATCCACACTTGTGGGTCTGAAGCAATAACGTTCGTTGGGTCCACGAGTAGCTTAGAGGTAACCCTTACCGTGTGCCATAACCTCGGGTTGCTCGGGTTTTGCCTTCTAAAAATCGGGCCAGATTTTCGGTCCCAACTTGTAAAATTTTGTTGCAGTTTTGACCATTTTTGAGTTTTGACAAATTTCAAGTTTTTTCAGTTTCAAACGTTATTTCTTGCTGTCTAATGGCTTTTGTAGCTGTTTTGAAGCTGATTCGTCCAAGTTTATACTCACAGCGTTCCACAGAGTCATCTACTAGCCAAACTAACTCGCCTTCTTTCAGGTTTCGCACATGTTCTTTTGAACACTTCGATCTCTGGTTCCATTGTGGAAGATATTCGCGAGTCCATCTTTTCCAGATAATGTCGACATATGCTTGAGCCTGTTTGAAAGATTCTCTCAGGTCGTGGTAGCGTTCAATAGATGGCATGAATGGTGCACTCGCGTTCTCTCGTCCTAGCAAGAACTGATTTGGTGTGAGCGCTGTCATATCTTCAGGGTCGTCACTTACTGCTGTCAGGGGTCTTGCGTTGAGTGTTTGTTCCACAAGACGCATTGTTGTGCTCAGTACCTCGTCGGTGAGGCTTCTGTTGTCCAAGATTGCAATCATAACTTTCTTGCAACTTTGAACCAGTCTTTCCAGATTCCACGAAACTGAGGAGCTCTGGGAGGATTGAATTTCCAAACAATCTTTTTCTGTTCTAAGTCACTTTCAATATTAGCTTTGTCCCGCTCATTCAAGAATGCTTTCCGCTCATTGGCTGCTTTAACGAAGTTCGTTCCGATGTCACTGATGATAGTGTTCGGGTAGCCACGTCTTGCAATGAATCTTGTCACTGCAGCTAGAGCTAACTCGGTGTCCAATGACTGTTCAACTTTGATGTGTACTGTTCTCGTTGTCAGGCAAGTGAAGAGGCAGCACCATCTCTTCAAGGTACGTCGTAGGAACTTCACTTTAAAGGGTCCGAAGTAGTCGACTCCGGTATGGGTGAATGGGAATACATGTTCATCAAGTCGTTCTCGGGGTAGATCTGCCATCGGTGGGTGGATTGGATTGGCGTTCCTGTGTCTGCATTTGATACATCTCAACTTGATTTTTCTCACTGCATTTCTCAATCCGACGATCCAGTATTCTTGTTGAAGCATGTTTCTCACGTATTCTGTGCCCTCATGTAGTTGTCTCGATGTGCTTTCTCCAACAGGAGTTGTACTACTGGATGTTTCGCGGTAAACAATATTGGAAGTTTTGCATTGTAATCAAGATTTGACTGCTTCAGTCGGCCTTTCACCCAAATTTTTCCATCTTCCTCTATGAATGGTTACAGTTTGACAATGTTCAATGTTTTTGGGATTTCTTTGCTGTTTTCTATCGACTTCGAAACATTCGGGAGACTTTCGTTTTGAACAAATCGAAACAGTATTTGTTCTACTTGATGGATTTCGTCTGCTTTGCGGTATCCCTTCTGCTTCGTCTTGAACCTCATGTAGTAGGCAATGAAGTTTCTAATTCGGTTGAAGCTACTGTATCGTCTCTAGTCAAATAGCTGTTCTAGTTCAGTTTCTGTTGCTACAGTACTGGAAACTTGCTCGGGTTCGAGTTCGTTCTCTTGACACCATGGCTTTGGCCAGTTATCTTTGCTCCCTTGTAGCCAAGCCGGCCCGTTTAGCCATACGGACTCCTTGAGGCCTTCGATGGATATTCCTCGGGTTCCGATGTCGGCAGGGTTTTCGACACCTTTGACGTGTCTCCATTGATCCATCGATGAGTTTTCCAGTATTTCCGCTGCTCTGCAACGAACACTTGTTGTTCCTTGTGCGCTGCTTGTAGCCACTGTAGCACTGTTGATGAATGGGTCCAATGATAGATTTTGCCAATTCTGACATGTTTATTGAGTATCTGCTTTCTGAGTCGAACTCCGTAGACTGCGGCTTGAAGTTCTAACTTCGGTATTGTCATATGCCTAATGGGTGCCACACGACATTTCGCTATTACATAGGTGAGTTTCAGCGTCGCCTCGTCTTGTAGATATGCCACCATGCACATCGCTTCTGACGCGTCTGTGAAAATGTGTAGTCTCAAGTTTGTACCGTTTTCAAAATAAAGTCGATTTATCGACATCGCCCTTATTTCTCTCAACTCAGAGCACCAATCATTGAAAAGTTCTGAGTGTTCGGGTGACATTTCTTTGTCGATGTGCATCGTGGCGATGTGCATCGTGGCATAAAACTCTTTTCAAAATAAAGTCGATTTATCGACATCGTTTTTATTTCTCTCAGCTCAGAGCACCAATCACTGACAAGTTTTGAGTGTTCGGGTGACAACTCTTTGTCCCATGCCTGTCCCATCGCTGCCCAGATGCTTTTGAGTAGAAACCGCATTCGTATGGTGAAAGGTGAACATATTCCAAGTGGGTCGAACACACAGAGGACAATTCTCTGAGTTATCTTTGCTGGAACTTCCTGCTCAGTTCCACGACAGACTGAGATTATCTGTGTCTACATTCCAGTTCAGTCCAAGGACTGAAAATTACTGTGGTTCTGCTTCGAAAGTTTTCACAACTTTCATTGATTTGTCTGCCTCTGGGATTTGTGTCTTAACTTCATCGTCGCTTGTTATCCATTTCGACAAATTGAATCCACCTTTGCTAAGGATCTCTCTGACTTTCTGGTAGATTTCAATCGCTTCTTGGGGTGTTCTAACTGACTTGAGGAAGTCTTCCATGTAGAAGTTTCGCTGAACCGTTCTGACGAGACTTTCGTCGTTGACTGCATTAACTTTCGCCACTTGGTGCAAAGCGTAATTTGCACAAGTCGGCGAGCTTTTCGCCCCAAAAACGTGTCGTGTATACTCGTAGACTTCTATCTTCTGCTCTGGATCTTCTCGCCAGAGAAATCGTAAGCATCGGCTGTCATCGTTTGGGACAGCAACTTTAAGAAACATTGCCTCTATGTCGGCTGATAAAGCTATTTGGTGTTCTCGGAAGCGAAAAATAATTCCGATCAGACTCTGCAGCAGGTCTGGTCCAGTTAGAAGTTTGTCGTTTAGGGCTACACCTTGGTACTTTACTGCTGCGTCGCACATTCTTCTGACTTTTTCGGGTTTATGCAGGTTTATGACGGGATGATCTGGTAAATACCATTGCAGTTTGTCTTTGGTTTCATTCAGTTCAGATTGATCAACTTTCCAAACGTATCCAGCATTGACATCCGTGTCAATGGTTTCTTGGTAGCGCTTCTTTAGCGTTTCGTCTTTGTGCAGCCGCCGTTCTAGAGACTTGAGTTGCCCCATTGCAGAGTAGAAGTTGTTTGGCAATTTCACTTCGTCCTCTCGCCACAGAAGTCCTACTTCATATCTTTCACCGTTGAATCGCGTTGTTTGCTCCAACGTCTTGATTGCTCGTTGTTCCTGTTTTGAATGACCGGTGACAACGCAGTTGGAAGCGTAAGACTCGATATCCACTTACTCAACTGGATTGCTAGTTTATCATCTGCAATTGATGTTGCTGTTGTGGCAAGAGTTGCTGCCTGCTTCGCTGGTAGCGGACCACTGAAGGCCCAGCCGATCTTTGATTTCACTGCACATGGTGCAGCTTTGTCTTCTGACTTCTTGAATTCGAGAGGGTGGTGAATGTCGCAACAATCTTGTCCAAGAATCACTTGAACATCGTTTAGATTGTAGCTCTGATTTGGCAAGTTCCTCAGATGTGGGTAACGGTCTTTCAATTCTTGCAGGTCCACTATCTGGTCGCCCAACTTCAGTTTCTCGTGCACATAGAATTGCACGGCTGTCAACGGCCGAGACTTCTCATGCGCTGAAACAGCTATCGGCACTATTTCAGTCTTGACATCTTGTGAGCCATGGATCCCTGCTAATGATAAGGTCGCTTTCCGGCCTTGAAGTTGTGAAGTTTAGACACCACTGACTTGTCTACAAATGAAAACGAATTTCCTGAATCACACATTGCTAGTACATTTAGGCTTAAGTCTCTGTTTCTCAGCTTGATTCGTACCACTGGGAGTCCTCCTTGGGTGATGTTAGTTGCTACTGCCGTTGTAGCATCAGAGACATTCCTTGTAGTATCCTTCTTCGGTAAGTTGCTGTGCAAAAGTCTGTTGTGTCGCCTTCCATAGTTGGGTACACTACATGTCCTGCTTTTGCAGTCCTTCGACATGTGACCGGGTCTCAAACAAATGAAACGCAGTCGGAACTTCTGGACATGTTTTCGTCGCTCATGTACTTTCATTGATTTCAATTTTTCACACGTCCAAATGGGGTGTTGTCCGTCTTTGAAGGGACATTCAAAATTCTTGGGTTTGCTTGACTCTTCAGCGTTTGAAGCAAAACGAACTTGTCTTCGTTTTATCACGGCTTTGAAATTCGTTTCTGTCAAACGACCAGTTTGTCTGTGCTAACAAGTTCTCATGAATTACTGCTTCGGAGGCAAGCCATTCTTTGAAAATAATCAGGTTGCCTCTCAGTAGTCGACGATCTTGCATGTACTGCAACCACTGTTCTCTCAGTTGCGGAGAAAGTTTTCTTGTTGCTGAACTTAGCCCTGCTTCTGCTTTAGGTCGGATGTGTATGCAAGTTGAGTCAAGGTGTTCACCACATTTGTGACCACATTTGCGAACTTGACTATGCTCGTAGAATCGTCGTGCCGAATTGGAGGATGAGCATGTAATTTCTTGAATTGCGCGTTGACTATGACATCTGATCTGCCATTCTTCTCACAGAGTATATCCCAAGCATGATAGTATGATTGTGAGCTGAATCCCACACCCGATATTACTGCTATTGGTTGACCCGTTAGACTGGTCTTGAGGTATTGCATCTTTTCTGTATCGCTGATTGGCTTTTGATGAACAACAACATCAGAAAAGACCTGACCACTCTGGCCATTCCAGGGGGTCTCCTGAAAACTCAATCAGCTTTAGTTTTGGCAGGCCACTGGCACCACTGCTCTGTACTGGTTGGTAAATGACTTGGGGAGTGGTTTGATTTATTGTGCTCCTGTTTCGCTCTCGACCGACTTGTTTCGAGAGTTGTTAATGGGACTGTCTCCTGTTTCTGTCTTGAACTGCTGACGTTCCCTGCTGCTGAAACGTCGTCCTTGTCAACGGCGCTGGTGGGTCCGTTACTCTAATTGGTTTAAGGATTTCTAGTTTCCTGAGAATGCTCCGTTCTATCAGTTGCGTTGAGAAAAGTCCTTCACCCGGTTGGAACAGCGGGGTAGTTTTCGGGTAGGTGCTGAAACGTTTGTCAACTCTGTCCCGTGTGACATTCGTTAGAGGGTCGATTACAACGTTCTGAGGTATTGAACTTCTACGGACAGACTGTTGAGCCACTGATTCCACCCACCCGGCTGTTCTTCCTTGATTGCGTCTTGATCCAACACTTTCTATCTCATCTGCCCCTGATCCAGATGCCCTTGAGCTTCCTTTGGTCAGCTCAAGTTTCAGAAGTCCTTGTTCTTCGTCTTCCTCTCCTTTCTTTCTTTCGTTTTCAAGGGCTCGCTCGTGCTGCCGAAGACGCAGTTCGTCCTGTTGTATTTTTAGACGTAACTCTTGTTCTTGTTGTAACTCTTGTTCTCGCTGATGCTGTAGTTGCTGTAAACGCAATTCTTCTTGCTGACGACGAAGTTCTATTTCCTCACGCTCCTGCTCCAACTGCCGCTCTTGCAGTCGTTGCTCTGTTTCTATCTTAGCTCTCAGGTTTTCGAGCTCCATTCCATCTATCTGTCGCCTTCTCGATGATCGCGAGTTGGTGATATTGGTTGTTTTCTGCTTCCTTGTGTAGCAGAATGCCTGGAAGAGACCTCGACGTTCTCCTTAGCGTTTTCTAGTGCTCCATTTTCTGTATCAAATACAGTCTCGTTCGGGTCTTTATCAGCAGCCGATAAGGATGAAACTAACGGTGTTTGATTTCCACGATCCTTCCTGTGCCTGTACAGCTTAATCAGGTCTTGATAGTGACTCCTAATATTGCTGATATCCACAAAATCTTGGGTGCGAACCCCTGTTATTCGAATCCATTATGTGTACCTCTCATCTATCTTTTATACTAGCTCTTCCATTTTATTACACAATGTCTGTTTTTCGGAGTCGCTTAAGTTTTCTGCCTCAATTTCTTTTCCATCTTTGGCAAATCATTAAAAATTGGTTTAGCAGCTTCCACTAATTTGTATGCACGTACTGTGTCTTTCCGACAGTCGATGACTTCTGTGCGGAAACCTTCAGTGTCTCGGAGAAAGGGCACTTTCATCTACCCATCGCAAAACTTTACTCTTTTCTTCTAAAGTATGCTTGGTTTCACTGTTGAAAATTTCGAAAAACTTCGGCTTCAATAGTAATTTCTGTTGTTTTCTCTTTTCCTCGAACTCATCGTAAGTTTCGAAGGAACATTCATATGCTCTTTCTGCAGATACTGTTTTCTTTTGAGCCAATTGACTTTTCACATCAGCAAGGTGTCCGTCAAATGTTTTGAGCAAATCAGCTTGCTCACTTTCTAGTCTCTTGAGTTGGCCTGACATCTTGTAGTCAGCCGTTTTCCAGTGTCTATCGGGGCTTTTTCCAGTCATCGTCATGATTTTGTTCTGGTCCACCAAATTGAATCTAAGATTCGTTGCTGTTCGTGTTGTTGTTGATGTCCGGGTCGCGGACCACATGTTGCGGCTGCTCAAGAATCTCAGCGGAACCGATATATCAGAGCCTGGTTCTCGAGTTTTACGCCGGCTTGGTTCTTCACAAGGTTCGATTGACTAACGATCTCGCAGAAATAATTAGTCGATCGGACGTATTAAAAGACTAACTTTAATTTTGTTGATTGAAGTTAAGAAAATCCTTAGTGATATTCTATGTTCAATCTCGTGCTGAAATTCGTAAGGCTTCAGCCAGTGTTAGTAATGTTGCTAAGTTCTCGCTTAGTAAGTTCAATTAACTTAAAACTCGCAAGATCTCAAGATCTAGCAAAACTTATCAAAAGGACTAAAGTTGTTAAAGAGTCAAATTTTAGTCAATCTGAGAGCCAACTGCTCTTGGTAACAGTTTCTAATGGTTCTAAATACAATTCGGTTTCACTAATCAAACAATTGGGTTAAGGTAAATGATCAAATATTTATCATTTTTATCATCCTTAATACTTGTTTCTGATTGGTTAATCAAGAAAATGATTTAGGTCATTGTTTACATTGTAAATATGAAATTACAACAAAATTTACTTTTGTTGACATAAGCACGTATAATTATTACGTGGCTGTAAATACCTCGAATGAACGGTATTTGACCTTTAAGGGTCACCTAAAGTATCATAAAATGAACAACTCAAGAAATTAAACAATAAATGACAAAATATCGAAAAATGCCAATTTTGCACCATATAAGTGCTAATAGCCACACTTATGGGTCTGATGCAACAACGTTCGCTAAGTCCATGAGTAGCTTAGAGGTAACCCTAACCGTGTGCCATAACTTCGGGTTGCTCGGGTTTTGCCTTCTAAAAATCGGGGGTTGTACAGACGTTCGGTCCCAATTTGTAAAAATTTTTAGTTTTGACCATTTTTGAGTTTTGACAATTTTCAAGTTTTTCAGTTTCAAACGTTATTTCTTGCTCTCTAATGGCTTTTGTAGCTGATTTGAAGTGCCGCCAACAAAAACTATTACAATGACACTAACAACAATGCAGTAAGCTTTTATCAGACCTTGAAATAGGTTTTATGGCACTTGAGAATGTACAAATATTAAAAATTGACAAAAATTTGTAGAGAAAATTGATAAAATAGCAGATTTTCTCAAAAATTTGAGACAAATAAAATGTTGACAACCATTCCATTGTTACTAGAAGCCATGCAGTACCCTGTTATGAAACCATAAAGGAGATTCCCTGGCCCCTGAGGCTGAAAAAAACTAAAAAAATTTTTTTAAAAAAGAAATAGCAAAAATTAGTATCATTTTGCGTGTTTTTGTTGGTAGTACCAAAACGTAAAGCTCATGAAATGTTTGTCTAAGTTAACAAAGTTTGCCTCGCAAAACACCTTCATTAACTCTGCAACCTAAGACTAATCAAACAAAAAACTCAAAAAATCACAAAAACAAACATAGCTGGCAGATCGCTACAAAAAAGCCGCAACAGCTTCGTAGATATGCAGTCTATAAAGAACAGTAAATAAGACAGACCAAAAAATTTGTCTTTTCATTGAAGACTAATATGTTATATTTTGATTAAAAATCTACAACTTTTTGCAGCCTCTATTAGCTGCTCACATATGACCTTCATTTAGACTGGCACACACCCATTTGACCTTATCTCTTTGAATTAAAGTAAATAAAAGTCAACTTTAAAGTAAGGAAATCATTTTTGAGAGAGAGGTAAGTCAAGTGTGACCAAAAATTTAATCACGCGAATGAACAAAAAAACTCGCTCCACTAAGAGCGAAAATGACGTCACACACGCACTTCAGTTGAAATTGCATGAACGAATGAACAAAATGCAGATTTGAAGTGGTTAAGACTTCATATGGTCGTAACAAAAATCGCGACAACGAAATAAAAAAACCAACAAAGGCCAAGAATAGCCCCAGCTATCGCTGCGCGGCTATTAAAAAAAAAAACAAAAAAAAAAAACAAATAAAAACAAATCACAAAAAATTAGCTGCAGGCCATCCCAGCAGCTGCACCACTCTAAGCACTTGAAGGACTACTAAAGCCCATTTTGGTCCTCTAATTAAACTTAATGACCGCTGGGCTTTACCTGTTTATCCCATTGACGGTCCAAGATCAAAGTCATCGAAAAATGTGTGAAAACATCTTTAAAAAACACAGCGCCCCAATAAAATTCAAATTCTTTGAATTGTAAGAAACCACGATGTCCCCAATAATAGCGCTATCGCTTAGCGGCTCTAAATAAAAACAAAGCAATATATAGTTAAACAACCAATTTTTTAGCTAAGAGTGTTTAGGAGTGGGTGGGGCAGAAGCAGGTGGGGGGTAGATAACAGGTCGGGGGGGGGGGGGGGGGGGGATAGTGTGGTAAAGGAGCAAATATATATATTTCAAAACGGGAATAATTTAGATCACTAAAACATGGAGAACTTAAGCGTGAAAAAGTCATTCAAGAAGTCATAGAACGTTCTAGAACAAAAGCGCAAAAAAAACGTCAGGCAAAAATTTTGCATAAGATACACATGTTTACATTATTCGAGTCAAACTTCGATCGAGAGCAATTAATCAATGACCAGTCAATTGTAAACATACCCGGCAGATTGCCGGAAAATAGCCGCCGTTGATTCCAATAAGCATGATTGGGATTGAACGAATAGAATATATTGAACAAAAAAAAAAGATTTTTGTACAAAAATATTTTTTAAGTCCGATTTATTTTGATGGCATTTCGTAGTTGAACATACTTCTGTTTCGTAGAGAGAGGCTACAGGGGCTACTATCAACATCAATAAGCATTAGAGGTGGTAACTAAGACTTATAGGAACGACGTTCAAATAGCGGGCATCTAAAATTGGGCTTTATGGGTTTATCCCGTTTCTATTTGACTTCAATTTTTTATACCGACTCTGTTCATTTTGAATTGCTTTGCTTAGCAACTGATGTTCAAATTCACTTTTAGCAGAATGAGAGAAGAGAGAAACTAGCCTAGAGAAGTCAAAAAGATTTCACGCAAAATGTCGAAAAAGCGGCAAAATGGTAAAGCGAAAAAAAGTTTGACGAAGTAAAAAAAATACGAGCGCAATAATAGCCGGCTGAAAAGATGAGGGCGGCTATTAAACAGGTCAATTACAACTTAATAGTCCTATAAATCTCCCTTTATGGCCAAAATCACACTGTCAGTTAGGCCCAAAACGTCCTATTACAGACGCTTACTTTGCGTATTTGCATCTCCGCCTGCCGAGTTGACCTCACGTAGTTTTCTACTCCCCGGTTTCAGCTTCCGACCTACGCCAGTTGACAAACTTTGTTCACTCTTTGGAGCCATCATCAACTCATTAACTGTATCCAGAGTGGCCAGTGTGTCTACAGTCCTGGTTGATGCCAGGTAGTTGTTGCTAGACTGTTGTGGGGTAGTGGTTGATGAATAGTTTATGTTCATGCCTCGACCTGTGATGATGTCTGGGTCGTGTAACACATCCACTCTGTCAGTTGACACGTTTGTGATCTGGGAGACATTCTGGTCTAAACAAACATAAACCGTCTAATGTCCCATAAATTGCTCTCGCCCGACAGGCGGGGGCAATTTAATTTGGAGGGGTCTGCCTTAAAAAATATTTTATGGGGGTACAAAAAATTTGCAGGGGCCTCGAACCCATGACCCCCAGCTTTGCGACTAAGCTACAATGGCTTTGATTTCCTTTCGCTCACAATCGCTTTTAGCAATTGGGGCAAATAACTTTTATGTCAGTGACTTAGGATACTGAAAACATCAGCTAGAAGTTCACTAGCTTTCAACTTCATGCTACGTATAACTCGTAACTGCAAAATGCTCGTCGAGCGAGCTTACCTATAGCCAAATACTCGGCAACTCCAGCGAAAATCTCCAAAAGATTACACAAAGCCTGTCTGTCACCCGACACTACAGCCTCACCCGTGATGTGGCTCAAGTCAATGTTGAGTATGTCTATAGCTAGAGAGTCGATCAAACTTTGTAGATTGTGAATGTTGTCCTCTCTCGAGTGGGGTGGGTCTATCTTCTCCTGCAATTTGCAGTGGAGTACATTCTCGAACACCAGCACAAACATGTCCGCTGTGAAATCGTCCAGTGACCTAAACAGTTTCCAAACATCGGAGTTAAATTTCGATGCTAAGGTAGAAAGACGTCAGTTATTAAGCAACAAATCAGTACAATAAAGTTGGTAGCTAAGCTGTTGTTTGATTACATGCTGAGCGATTGATCAGCTATAATTCAGCATTAGATGACAAAAAGCGTATTACCTTTAATATCAAACAAGGTCAAAAAAATTATCAGAGAACTTTCTGTTGTATGTACTACGTTGAAGCAACGACGAAAACAGGAAAGCGAAAAGTAGTATTTTATAAAATACCCAGATTTTCTGTTTTCATATTACTAAGCACAAAATGATCTTCTCGCCAATGAAGCTCTAAGCAAGATACTATCCATTGGACATCACAAGCTGCCAATTTTCTCAGTGCATCCAAAACTAACCAACTACTCAACGCAAACTCGTCATGCAAGAATACACCACTTGTAATGTTGATATTTGAAAGAGAATTTATTTCTCCAAAGTACTTTCAAAAATGCAGATTGAAAATAAAGTTTAATTTAACAGCACAAAAAGAAAGACTTGAAGAGGACAGACAACAGGTTCGTAATGAACCGCACAATAAAATTGATGTTAAATGCATATCAATATTTTGGGTTTATTTATTTTTTTGCTAAAAAGTCTAAAAATTGAGATATCATGAAAACTAGGGCATATTAAACCCATCCATAGCTCAATTTACTGATAGTTTAACCAAAAATTATAAATTATAATTATAAATGTGTAACTTATAACTGAATATAAAACTTAGAAAATCCGGTACAGTGAAGCTCAATTTGTTTCTATCTCCTCACCTGATCTTGAATGTGATGCCACACTTGGCCAACAGACTGTTTGCCACCTGCAGAAAATCAACCAGCTCATTGTCTAATGTCGAATTATACACCACCATCTTCAGCTACAGTTAGAGAACACACTATCTCACGCGATCTACTATCATTCTGATCTGAAATAAAGTCAAGTTCATATTAATCTAAAGAAATGGTTTATTCCATTTGTCAAACCCAATTAGAAAACGGTCAAAATAGAAGCCATGATCACAATAAGAAGACAATTAAGAAAATGTAGGAAACAGGGAAAGGCAGAGAAAACATTCAAAGAGATGTAGAACGCGAATGATTTTACACTGCTTTGAAAAAACAAGAAATTTTTCGACAGACCGAAACTGCGAGCTGACATTGGGAAATTCATATTCTCTTTTCTGTTATCCCTTTAATTCTACTCAATGGTTACTCATGACAAAATACAATTCCATTTATACAATGCCATTTGCTCTTTTCGGTCAATAACCCGATTATTAAGCAGTCGCTAATGAGGGACGTTTCAGCATATTTAACTGGACAATATCATCCCATGTTCGGTTGTAATAGTTTCATATCAAGTCCCATATGTCAATTTATGCTAAATAGTCGTTCCGGTAATTTAACAATAGGGTAAAACAAAAATGGCATTGGGCAAAACATAGGACATTTTCAAAGAAATGGACAAAAAATATCGATGTCCACAGCCTGAAAGAGTTTTCCTGACATCAGTTGTGCCTCTTGTTATATAAATTCCCTTTATGTAGTTTCTCGCTCAAACAATGATATGCTTTCTTTCTATACATTTTCCAATTAGTCGGAAAATTGGATTGTAATTTTTTTCAAGCTCAACAACTTAATCATTTGCATTTTGCAAAAAATTTGCAAACTTTGAAGCTATATTTTTCAAGCTGAACAATTTACTCATTTGAATTTTGCAGCCGACTGTATTCGGTTGTTTTATTAATGAAACAAGGAGGCTCGGTAATGTGAGTTCGCACATAAAGTTCCGGCCCCGCTCATCTACACTTTTCAACTAATTGTCTACCAAATGAAAAAGAGATAAAAAAGATTAACATATCAACATATCGTTCAACAAACTACTAAATGATGAAAAAAATTTACCTTAGGGGGCCTATGACAACTGTGACTACCATAATATGACTACCAGAAAAGACGGCGATAAAAATCGCATAATAACAAATATTAATTACGACCAAAACTCGTTGTCCATTTTTGGAAAACCATTAATAAACAAATAAAAATGGAATCAGATAAAACTTATACTGGGAAAATTTACCTGTACTTTATTAGAAAAAATATGGGACTTTTACTCAATGCAACTAGGTAACAAGTCGACAAGAAATGAGCAAAAGGGCAAAGTTTAAAAACACATTCTTTGTTTTAAAATCATTAATTTCAAACTGATAAGAAACAATATGCATCAAATGAAATCAATGAGAGATTCTTCTAAAACTCAATAGAGAGCGATTGAGACCTTTAATTATCCAGGATATGCCAAAGGACTAAAAAAAAGAACGACAACACAGGCAAAAAGGAAGAATTTGCACAAAAAAATTTTTCACGAAAACGATGTCCCAGCCAATTAAACATTATGCTGTTCACTAAAAACATTAAAAATCCATGATAGCGTTTTTTTCAAAAGACCAGAAGACCGCCTATTATTGTGATACTGTGAAAAAACAAAAACCTGCAAAAATGGGCGAATATGCCAAAACCATGAATATTTTATGAAAACCTGTTGTACCAAGAACAAAGACCATTTGAGGAAAAAACCGTTAAAAAGAACAACTTGTAGTTCAATAGATAAGGTATGTGTATTGTCTATAGAGATGCTAAGCTACAAGTTAAATCTCGAAAATCTATTGTCTTTTTAAAAAATATTTTCAAAATTCATAGCCAGCATAAGCTTTCGACTAAAAGAGTAGACAGATTATCTTGCAACTTCTTGTAAAACTACTTGCGACTGTTATTAGTGAGACTAAGTCATAAGACTTTAAAATAACATTGAATACAAGTTGAACTAAAAAAATTTCACAAAACTTTACGAAACCAGTGTTGAAGCCATTAAATTTATAAAATATTAACCGCGAGAACATTAAATTTTAATTTGTGTCTCGTTTGATCATCATAAAGTCTTTCTTGTAAAACGAATATCACAAAATGACCGCAAAAAGAACAAAAACTGAAGTATCTAAATTTCAAAATTCTTCTAAAACAAAATATCTAAGACATCAGTCAAAGCGTTTAATCAACAGAAAATTTTTTGTTTGGTTCAAACATTGAGGAGACCTGTTGATATTGAAGCGACATTACGAAAATAATACAACATAGTAAAAAACGAAAAAAGTCGCAAACCAGAACAAAAGGAGATACGTTGAAGAAAACTTTCTCTTTTTTAGAAATTCAACTTGAAAATCAATAAAACCATTAGCTAAATATCAATATCAGGTATTCAAAAAATCTTTGTATCAATAGTGGGTCACTGAGACCTTTAGTTGCCCAATATTTTGCATACGAAAACAAAAATTAACAACAAATGGCAAAAATAAAAAACACTAACAAATTTTGCAAGAGAACGGTGTCGCAGTCCTTAAAACCATATATTATGAAAACAATAAATATGGTCAGTTACAAATTTTTTGAAACTTTTTTCAGTTAGATTTTTAAGTAGTGTGACAATCTACCAAAGAAAATAAAAAACAGCAAAAATGGGCAATTACGCACAAAAATAAAAAAAAATTGGTATGAAAACACTTAAGTACCAAAAGCAAGATAAAGTTCTCTTAGAACAATCCGCCACAAAATAAGTTTATATTCTAGAAGGAAGAAAGTTTGAGCTGTATTTACTGACAATAAGCAAAAAAGACTGACATAAATAAAAACTTGATAAGTTCAAAAAGCACTGAAATTTCCTTAAAACAAATACATTAAATGACATAAGAGACTGTATAACAACCGAATGCATGGTTCAGGTTCAGCTACGCCTCTTGAGGTTCAGCTACGCCTCTGGATCTATGAATGGTTAGACTTAGTAAACAGCCTTCAAAAAGAATGAAAATTGAAGGCAAAGCAAGAGAATTCAGTTAAAGTTTACTAAAACTTCCTCAAAGCCATAAAAGCACTTAGGTTCTCTGAAAACAAACCATATCTATATTCGGCCTCATTTTTACGTAAATGAGAGCTGTCATTAATGGAGCCGTGAAAAAAATTGTGAGTAATTAACATCGAAGAAACGAAAGCAAAATATTTTGAAAAAAGGCAGCGCCAAAACAAAAATTGAAGAATTTCTGATTATAAGAATCGATGACATCAAACCTATCCCTGATTTTTCCGCGCGCCCAACAAACCACCCAAGTGTTCCAACTGTTTGCGAATTTGTCGAATTGTTGAGTGAAATTTGTCTAATATTAAAAAAAAACAACGATGCATTTTGTAGAATTATCGAGTTAGATCTGCAAAAAACGAAAAAATCTAATTCCAGAAGACTTTCAAAGCGCGCCTAATTAATCGCAACTAGCGTTTTTTTGGAGATTAATGAGCCTGTGTCAAGGTTTTTAGGTCCCTACGTCTGGCAAACATTAACAAATTGACTTAATATTTTGTGCCTATTTTGTGCTATTTTTGATGAAAATTCGAACTTTGAAAATTTTTTCAAAAATTGTAGCCAAAAAAACTTCAAACAATTTAGCGACGCTCTTCTACCTCTAAGGGTAACAATAACTCTCTACCGTTGTAAATTTTAAATTATTTAAAAATTATATGAGCGAAATTGTGCCAATTTTTAGCAAAAATTACTGAAAATGTGAATAAAAATGTCGAACATACACAAAACTTTAAACCTCGATAACTCCCTGTAAAAAACAAAATTCGAAAAAAAAATTTAATTCCATATTCTAGGATGTAAGTTCTTTTTAATGATGCCACTCACAACTCTCTACGATTAATAAATCGATCGGCCAAAATTGTCTTAAAAAAACCAGTGGAGTATACAGTTCCTCCCTCCCCACTAAAGTGGGGGTCGGAACAATTAGTATTTGGATTTGTTTTCTTTTACTGTGAGGTTTCTACCTCAGTGAACAGATCGTTTTCAGTTTTAACGTTAAAAAAACATATTTAATTAAATGTTTTGCTTAGCGAATTTGGTGCATACACTCAAATCACTGAGGTTTGATCGAGCCTGTTATCAAACCCTGTTATTTTCGAATGAACATTTGTGACGACGGTTTTTGCGATCAAAAAAAATTTTTCATTAATTATTTGTCGGGTAATTATTACCTCAAACAACCGATGTTCCCCAAAGTCAATCGATGTGTCGGAACTTTCTGATCCATGCACAGATTTGCGCGAGTCGATTTGTTTAACTAAATTTTCAACTTTTTAAATTATAAAAGAAGAGTTTCAGGGCACATATTAATTTGAATATATTGCTACTATGATCTGCTGGTCCCCCCTTTCAAAATTGCATTTAACTAGCATGTGTCGGCTGAACTGGTCGGCAAAAATTGTTTTCTCGGCTATTAGGGTGATTACTTAATTTTTCTGCTCCAAGTACGTCTTCAAATAATCTTCCGTTGAAGAAAAAGATCTCTCGACCCTTGGGTTTTGATATTTCCAATTTGGCGGTTAATTGAAAAAAAAAACTGTCAGAGTTGTCATTTTTTTTTCAAATTTTGTCCTCATGGAATTGATAATGACCAAACCGGAAGAAATTCGATGATTATTACCATAATAATTTTGCCCACAATCGCTTCACAGTGCGTCGTTTTTTGTCACTTATGAGTTATAGTATTGGATTAACTTTTTGCAATGCAAACTTGCAAAAACATCTGAAACTAAAATGATTATTATATTCTTGGTTTTCTACTCTTCTTCTTGGAAATTGTACTATGCACATTTCTTAGTTACATTCAACGATTAATTTACTATTTCTCTGGCTTGGCATCTGATGTTAACTGCGAGGCGATGGTGTCATGGTGGAACGAACAGACTGGGCAATAGACGATCTGTAGCGTCTTGAATAAGCGTCTGGAGATTCGTAAGTTACAGAGGTGTTGCGACTGTGGCTCATTCGAGATTCATACACCGAGTTCATCAAGTCAATTTCGCCTTTCTTAGGATTGTTAACAAAGAATCTAACGACAAAATACACAATGAACTTTGTCTAAACACGGAGGCTAAACATTTAGTATCGTGCGTCCGCATATTATGTTCCGACACCCTAAGTCACAAAATTTGCGCACAAAATTGAAAAACTATAATTATACAGTCCCTCGAGAACTTCAAACTTAGCAAGAAAAGCTATTTAGAAATAGCGAATTGAGAAGTAGCAATAAGGAAAACGAATGAAAACTTCCCCTTATTGCTATTAAAGGTCTGTGGGTTGAAACGAAAAAACATTTGATTGAGACTTACACATTAAATGTTCATAAAGGAACTGACAAAAAATTAAACGCAACAAATTAGATTTTGTTAACAATTTTTTCAGACCATCCGCCGAAAGTCGCATTTAAATGTGAGCACAGCATATTAAACATTTAACCACGCACAATCAGAGCGTTTGTATTCCATGAGCACGAAAACGATTGAAACTCACATTCTCGAAAAAAGTGCATGGAAAATTTGACTGTTATTTTGACCAGCCAGGTACTTTTTTTGATCAGCCAGGTACTTCTTTTGATCAGCCAGGTAACTCAAAAAGGACAAACTAGTTCTAGCAATTTATTGTTTTTTAATACAATTTTCATTTTAAGACTTTCTATCCGAGGAGATCACGGGTAAAAAATTTAAACCTGCATTCCTCCAGTATATTTCCATACTTGTTCAATATCTTATTTTGCCAAAAAAAATAGTATGTGTACTACTATTTTGTTTTTGCAAAAGAAAACTCTTCAATCATTTGTAAAACTACGCGACTCGAGACATTTTATAATTTAAATTGTGCCTATATATTGATGAAATAATTGATTTCGACAACTAAAACTTTTGCGATAAAAAATTCCCCTGACGAAAATAGCACCAAAAGATTCCCTGCCTTTTTCTTGAGACCAAGGGTGAAAAACTTGGTTAAGGCAAACTTTTGCCAAAATCCGCATTGATGCACGTAAAAAATCAAACTAATTGTGATTGATAACACCGCACAGATAGCCTCGTTAGACGCAAAAAGTTCAAACACGAATGTGCCGTTTCGCAAGCGATATTATAAATAGCCGCCTCTATTTAAGTGACCACGCTCCAGATAGAAATACTTCTATTAAGATTGGCTGCGACGAATGTCCACTTCAAATGTAGCAATAAATGGTACTGCCAAGTAGACGGCCTAGTAATGGGCGCATCCTTGTCGGGCATATTGTCAAACATTTAGATGAAATCGTTCCAAGATAAACTAAAAGGTTGTTTTCATGAGCCAGGCTTAAAGAAAGATCCCAGTGAGAAATGTCCAGATTGTTCAAGAAAATTATTCAAGTTTGGGATAGTAAAGGAGTTGAATGTGAACGGTGCCGAAATTGGTTTCATGCGAAGTGCTAGAAAAAAGCAGCGAAGAATACGAAATAATGGGGATAATGCATGGTTCTGTAGTCACTGCAGCAAATTACCCAAAACCGATTTCATGTTAGAGAGAAAGTTTTCTACGCGATATTTTGACGATATTGTATGTACCACGAAATCATCAAGGAGAGAATTGCTCAAAAAAGTTAACGTCTTACATGAAAACCTTTAGTTTACATCAGAAAAAGTAGATGCAAACAGCGAGCTAGCTTTTCTTGACATGTGTTAGCAAGGAAAACAAAAATTTAATGCAAATGGAACCGTAAGCTTCCCGATTCCTGTACAATTCTGAACTTTCGTAGTTGGGTTTCATTCCAACTTAAGAAAAATATAGTGCAAGGCACTGAGCATAAGATTTTCCGTTGCACGAGTAATTGGAAAAGTTTTGACGAGGCACTTAGAACAAAACAAGATATATGTATGAAAAATCAGTACCCTGAAAATTGGACTGCGAAAATATCAAACGAAAATCGATACTCGTTGTATAAAAACAGAAAGCCCCAAATAACGAGAAAAAAGATATACCTTGTAGAAAATTTATTTGCCTTCTATTAAGTCGAGTTTAGACTAAAAAAAACCTGAAATCTTGCGGGGTCTATGAATATTCTTGTAGTGGATGTGAATCCACCTATATCGGTGAAACTTGCCGCCATGTTACCACGAGGATGACAAATCACCAGAAACTTGATTCACCGGTCGGACAGCACGTTAGCTTAGCGACTGCTGTGTTTTGTCAAAGGCTTTTAATTGGTGTATAATTGACCAGTGCAGTGACCCTGAGTAATTGATCACCGTGGAGGCATTGCACATTAGGCAAAGAAAACCAAAACAAAAACAAGCGCGACGAATACCGGGGCGGGAGCTGACACTCAAGTATTAGTCTGACATGAGTGTCATGATGACTTCTTTGAAACACCACTCTCTACACCTGTGAAAAAAGGTACGTTGAGCCCTGATATTGTGAAGCCTAAACAGAGGCAGTCACAACGTGTTCAAGCTCAATCACAAAAACTTGCAGTGCATGACGGATCACTGATTTCACTTTTGGCTTGTCTTCTCGACAAGAGAAAGAAAGAAAATTCATTGAATCATCGCGCGATAGTGTCAAGAGAGCAGCTTATGGTAAGGGCCCCCCTCGGGCTACAAAATGTGATATTAAAAGGAGTTAAGAAGCTCATGATAAGATTTCAAAGAATGTAGCACCGTCGAGTAAGCCGTCTACAAATCAAGATTCACCGAAACAACCTTCTCCATTGCTTGATTATGTCGTAAATAATAAGCGACGCACTCGATTAAATAAAGAGAAGTCTGATTCTCAGAAACATTCGGGAATGAAGGCGTTAGTAGATGAGACTTGTAGAATTTTCTTTAAGCCTGAAAAAATATCAGAGTCAAAAGTTTCAGTTGTTGACTCTGTTTGTAAGTCTAATTTTTTCTCGTTTGTCAAAAATTTCTCAATAAACATGACGGAAAGTTCATTGAAAGCCAAGCAGTTGAACTTAGTTCCCTGGTTACATTTTGTGATCCTAAACAAGAACGCCAGATCACAAAACTGTGTGGGCCTGACTACATAGCGAAGCATTCTCTATCGAATTGGCATGTTTTTAAGTCAATAAAGAATTTTCTATATAAATAAAATGACTTTTGGTGGTTGAAATGAACTAATTTTTAGACAACGTCACAAAAGTTCTAAAAATTAAAGTTAAACAAGTTGACAGTTCTAAGATTTCAAAAACTTCAATCTTTAAATGATAACTATATTTTCATTTTGTTTGAAAACACTCGGGGAGAGTAAAGTTGTTAACCTGGCGATGCTATTTACAGCGAAAACGTTCATTTTTAAATTTAGAATTAGACTAATTGGCTTGTAACTTCCTTTAAAATGAATTCAACGACGGATTGAACCACTATGATATATGGCACTTTCAAACGCAGTAACAATTCGAAAACGAGCAGGAAAAGCCGTGAATTTACACAAGAAAGAAAACAGATCCCAAAGATTTGAGCAATTAACAATCCGTGGACCTTCTATTATTTTCACCACCCTTCCGATTCGTGTAGCCAAAAATGTTGAAGGAGGAATTACCATTTCAACGCTTCTCCTTTCAAGTTCCCTCTTTGGTTCATAAAAAGCTTCATTTGTGAGTACCCAGGTACCCCATCGTATTGCAATGGTTCTTTCACTCTTGAGCTGATTGTGGATATTGATCGCTTCTGATGGTGTAACAGTATACCACAGGGGATTCTTCAAACTTTCATATCCCCCGATTGGAAGCGTTGCTATGGAAAACGGCCCATATACGTTTCCTATTTCTTTGAACACATCACAGTAACCCGTGCAACCAACATGGAAGAAACTTTTACTGGGCCCTTGCACTATCCAAGACCCCCATAATGTTTGATTAACCCAGCCATCTCGACCAGACCAATTCTGTGCAGGTGTAAAAGTTACTGTTATGTCGTCAAACGACTCGCTATCCCACCAATCTAGCTCATGAACTGTTGTGCAGCCCCATTGTTCCAGGGTCTTTGCAACACCAAGACCACAATACCACCTCAGATGTCCCTTTGGATGAGCACTAAGCAGCTTTTCGACTGTAACTTGGTCTAAAAACTCCGCTCTGTCTGAAGATATTAGCACTACATCAACACACGACAAATCTTCCAACTTACAAGGCACTTTTCTAACCCTTTTATGGCCTCCACTGCCACACTTTTCTGATAATGAAGGATCAGTCATAACTGTTATACCGTCCAGCTGTACAATCACGCAGCTATGACCTAACCAAACTACATTAATTTGGTCCTCGCACAGTAGTCTAATTTAGGATCTATTCTTTACCCGTGTCATTCATATACCACCGTTTAAAAACTATGCTTTGTAATTCAGCTTGTTTCAATGTATTGAAAATGCGTCTGCAAGCAGAATGCAAATAAATTCCTACGAGACAAGGGAATAGAATAGGTCCCTAAATTCTTTAGGCCGGAATATAGCAACACCGTGCTCTTTATCAAGCGTTGCTTGGGACAGGGCATCAGGGAACTCGGGATCTTTGGCAGGAGTACGAAAGCTAAATGCACGAGAGAAAAAGCTGGAAGAGCACTTTTTGTGCGCATTCTTTACACTTTCGCTCCAGGGATTGAAGAATTCGCCATCAAAATACCTATGACAGGCCGAAACCTTTCTGTTCATTTGATCAGCACTTCAGGTTATCTTTAAATCAATCATATATATCTGAAGTATTCATACAAATCAGCTGCTTCACAGCAGAGCACTGCTTTCACTAACTCTTATTTTGCTTTCGAAAAAACGAAGCAACGGAAAATTCGTCCTCTGCATGCCATTGCTCATGAGGGGCGGCTGAACAGTTTCTAAAGTGAGAGAAGCGAGAGTTTTGTTTGCAAAGGTTTGAGGCTCCTTTTTCTGATGCCCAGCCAACAACATGACGCTTGGCTTCGGGTAACGTGCGGAGCATAAGTGTTACTGCTTCATATTATACAGATATTTTCTCGTTTCTTCATTCAAAAGATTGTGTTTATAATTGCGGATTTTGAATTTTTGTTCGTTCTCATAGTGCTTACTGAAAACCGAGCTTTCTTGTTACCGGAAATCTTTCATAATCCCTAGGAGAGCAACCAAATTGTTCGGGGGTACTCATCAAATGTCTTTTTAGTTTGAGCCCCCTTCCTTGAGTTTACTGGGTGCGCATTAATTTCACCCCCAAACGCACCTTCCATACTTGTACAATGATTTACTATACAATGAATCGTGCTCTGTGACTGGTGATGCACAACGTACTAGGGTACATACGCACCAGAATACCTGACAAATCATAGACGCATAGAGGAGTTAAAAAACTTCATAAATTTTTGAAAAGGTCAAAAATACTCACTGAAACGTTTAAACTGTCGAAGCAGCTCATCCTGAAGTCTGGTTAAAACTTGCATCCATCTCGTAAACATAAGTCAAATTTTCTACCAAATCGATTAAAATACAATCCTGAGTCTGAGAAATTCCATAATTAAAAATCAACAAGGCCCATCTTTGAGAAAACGCCGAAACAGGCAAATGCGAGATGCCACAAAACATTGAATGATTTGGACATCTGTGGTTTTAGGGTTTTCTGATGTGACAATTTCCTGATACGGATCAAAACTTTGAGGCCCCAGGAGTTCACGTCATAGGCATTTCTTTTAAGTTTTCCAGTTATCAACCAGTTTTTGTGAAAGTACCAAATTATTGAGTTTCTGGTACAAAAACTCTTTGAAAGCTTACACCTTAAGTAACACACACAAATTTTGTTTCTAATTTTCTCTAGACGCTCCGAATGACCACACGTACAACTGCGTTGCTTGCTTAACTCATATGCACTTAACTCCTGAATGCACAGGACTTCAACCTATGACCAACTGTATTCCAGAACAGGGTAGCTGTGTGTTTCTCCTTTGCAACTAGTGCCTAAAAAATGGTGAAAGCGACAGCTTCATCCAAGGACAAGCTTTCTCTGGATCAGAAAATAAGAGGACAGGAAGTGGGAGAGAAGCTAGGGACCATGGAACAACGACTCACAAAGATTTCTGAACAGGTCAAGAACGCCTTTATAAGCACTTGCAAAAAATGGCAAGACTTATGCTGCCATTGAACTTGTAGAAAAACCTGCAAAGAAGAATAAACAAAAATTTAATTTAAAAAAAGTCGAAAACTCCATTACAATTCAAGATATCAAAAAAAGCCATGATCCATGGAATACCTAAGAATACGCATAAATCACAAGCCAAAAATTGTTTACCAACAATTGGTAAAGGAAACGCCAAACCTGACCAAATTGGAGTGAAACCAAATGTAGTCCAATTGAGAAGACTTGGAAACCTCAGAAAGAAAGAGTGAAACGGCGAAGAATACAGTGGCTTTCTCAAATGAACTCGAAGCAAGGCTAAGATTACCCAAAAAATTTTAGGAAACGAAACGAATAACCAGCAAAAATTCTATGTTGCCTATAGCTGCCTGTAATATCCGCAGAAGCTATCAGAGAAAATAGATTACTCAAAAAAGGCAGTAACTGATTGACGAAGGCTACCTCGCGAAAACATTAAAATCAGAAACCTGGATTTGCTCTGTAATGGTGAACTTAATTTCTGTAATGGATTACTATCGAATTATTATTATCTGAGGCAAGGGTACTTGCACAAGAATCCTAGTGAACACTGAAAGGCAAAAAAAAATTTGCCAACTTTGTTCAAAAATTGAAAATTGTTTTACCTGACTTCGCAAAACCTGGCTAAATAAATGTATCCCTTCAACTGGACAATTACTTCAAAGCTACAAAACTTGTAGATCAAAAAGAAGCTTTGAAAACAAGAACGACCAACAAGGCGGCTGCCTCATTGCAATTAAGAAAAACCGTAAAACAAAACATATAGCAAAAACTCGTCCGAAATTTTGTGTATTATGTGAAGGTCATCGGAACAAAGATTAGCCCAACTGAACAAAACAATGAAAGTCTTGCCTTGTTTGGAGAAAGATATTTCAGGCGAGCAACAGACTTCCCAAAATGCTCCAAAAACACATTGAATGTAATAATTTTTTATTTCGAAATGTTAGCAGAGAACGACTCAAATTTTACTCAAATTTACAACTGTTTCAATCTGAAGCAATTCACTTGAATTTAGAATGTTTCTATACAACACCCAAAGAACCGACGGTGAAATTCAAAACTGTAGGAGGTGCAGATTACAAACATACTAATGCTATGCATTGTTCAAAACCGTTCCAGCTAATCTGTCCTTCAAAGACATTTAACAAGTGCGATGAACCACAAAAGTATCTTGATCAAATAATATAGATTAACGACGAAATAGTCATCAACAACCTCTACCACCTTAGATAGCTTTTAGTACCTCAAATCTTATAAACAAACTGATAAAGCAGCCGAACTTGCTTTAATCAAAACCCAAGGGCTATCGCAAAAGTCTGGTTGTCAGTTTATAGAGTTTAGTATTGGGGTCCTCCAAAAGGTATAGGATTGAGTATCAAGAGTAACTGGTTGCAACAAGAAACACGTATACAATTTTCAAGCATGCCAAAAGCCTACAGAATTATCAAAGTTGACCCTATACTTTAACAAACATGTTTGAAGCTACCAGGAAAATCAACTGGGCTCTTCAATCACTTTTCAGTCCAAATGTTGATAATACTATTAACGATATCAAAATTGAAAACCTTAAATTGACAAACTTCAGCATCTCGAAACAAAAGAAATATAACATATTGTCTACGCTAGACCTTACGAAGTCTCTTGGCCCAAACGGTATTAAAATCCTTCTGGCTATATCTCTTCATCTTTCAGCAAACATTTTCATAACATAAAGCGCCTGCTTCAAACACCGAACAGATGTAAAAATGTCGCAGTATCACTAATGTACAAAAAACAATCGAGAAAAAATTGAAAACTGCCTACCGGTGTCTCTATCAGTTATAGACAGCAAAGCGTTTGAAAAAAATATTAACAGTTCTTTACGAGTTTTTCAGCAATTATCTTACTCGGTTACGGCACGGTTTTTCTAAAGAAGATTTCCGTCTAAACCAACATACTATTATTTCCCAACCACACATGAAGCGCTCGATGAATACCCCATTCAGAAATCACGGTTTTTTATACTGAACTCTTGAAGGCCTTTTATAAAGTCCACGCCTCAAATTTAACCAAAAAGTTTCTGATACATGAGAAGGCGGATGCATACTCGAGGTGTTACAAACTATTTGCGAAAGCGGGAACAATTGTGCGTGTCGAAAACGTTAGTTCCAAAACATTGAATGTCAAGAGTGGATTCCCACAATGCTCACTGCTTAGACCACTCCTGATCTCAATCTTTGTACGTGATTTGCCAGACTCTCTTGTCTTTGCTAAATCGTTGATATTTGCAGATAATCTTAAACTCTCTCGATCAACAGAAGTTTCTACGAAATAGAGAATGACTTAGATGCCATTGATGCTTAGGTACGAGGGAACAAGATGGAACTAACAATTGAAGAATGTGCAACATAAGTTTCCAGATGAGATCATAATTTCACCTTGATGGGAACAATGCTCCAAACAAGTGAGAGATTATAGGACGTAGCAGTTCACATATCTTGGGACTTAGTATTGAGACCTCAAAGTTGCTGTTAGAACTTTAAGGCACCACAAACAGATTTTCTGCTAATAACAACATCCCGTGGATTGTTGTGGTAAAAAGCATGTTTTTGTACTTGACGCACTTCACGGGATTGGAAAACTAATGACAATCGAAGCGCTCTATTTAAGTAAAATATAATTGCAACTAATAAAAACTCGCGATGACTACCGATGAACACAATTCTGAATCAACCCGAAATCTTCTAACATATGAACGGATAAGATTGAGGGCGAAGCACCTGTTCTGGAAAATAAAACAGAATATCCCGAAGTTTTGAAAACTCCGGAATAAAGATTTTAATTGTTGGGTGTAATAAATGTAAAGAAAATGTTGTAAATGTAACTTATAGACTAAATGAGCTCACAATTTTATTGTTATTATAATTCATTTTTAGATTTAGTTAGGTTTAGTCAAGGACTATTGAAATAGTAAAAACTTTGCAAATCACATTGATTTGATTTTTGCATTATTTTTAAGTCAACCTTAAGATGAACGCAAATTTTGGAGCCGTTCGTTTTTAAGATTCTAACTCATTTTTAATTGGCAATATTTCCTTTTTGCTGTCATCAGTATTATCATCTTACTTTGTTATTATTCTATTAAATCTATTATAAAGATCACTATTAAAAATTCAGAAAATCAGCTAAGTGTAATACTGCATCAGAAGATTACTACAGCTGCTGTATTGAAATTTTGAGAACATGAACGCACAGATGACAGCGAAATCATTAAAAATCTACCTCTACAGCAAAGTTGATGTGACTTCACACGTTGGTATATGATTAAAACATACTCTCCAGTGAAAACGCGCGGAAAGCAACTTCACCTACCCTGGATCAATTCGTTGCCCCAAAGAACTGAAAGTCTGCGAAGAGATGCTTATCGAAAGTTGACAAAAAGGCCTGCAAGAATGAGTCAGTTGAACAGGAAATGTGACAAATTGCAGTCAGAAGAAAAGCAAAGAAATGTGAAGATAATTTTCTTAAGTTTCTTTGGTTTTGCAGCCGCTTGTTAGCTGGAGGAAAAAGTTTATAACCATTGCCACGACCAACAGCTTCAAACTATTCACTTTTTTCGAGTTCTCCAAGGTCTTGAAAAGATGAATTGTAAACTATTTATTGACTAAACTGCTTTAAATAGATATTAAAGGGGACCTCTATGATAGACTGTGAAAGACTCCCTTGTGAATAAAGACTACATTACCGGAAGATATGGGATTGCGAAAGTTAAAGGTTGCGAAACCAGTTCCATTACTATAACTGCGGGAGTGCCATAGTGCTCCTTCCTTCAAACTCTTTCTTCTTGATTTGTTGTTGTTGGGAATTTACGACTGCTTGTCGAGGGGGCCGTTCTGACCCTTAAGTCTTGCTTTTAGAGAATTGTCCGTAAAATTCTGCATCGGTGACAATCGCAACACAGTTGCCACGTGCAGATATTTTGAGTGTTGAACGATTTATTAACAAACCTCCACATCAAGTTTAGTTTTCGGTTTTTCAGTCCTCGCGGTTCCATAAAATTTATTCCATTGTCGATTCGGTTTGCTAGTCTGCAATTTTTGAAAACAAATTCGTTTCGCGCCTTTTCGAGCCTTACTTTTCTGAGCGTGTACAATTCTGTGGATCTTCCTCGAACTTTGTTTATTTCAGGTATTTCAATATCGTCTCTTCCTTCTTGAGTAAGCTTTGAGAGAGTGAGGAGATCGTTCATCTGCATGTACATTGGTAATAGCAAGATGTTCAAAAGCCTCAGTTGATTATCATAGGGCTCGTTTCGTTCTGTTATCCACCTAACTGCTTTCCGCTGGAGTTTTTCAAGATTGCCTAAATCACATTTTGAGGGCGTGTTACAGTTAATACCGTATAACAAGACTGGCAGAACCAGCGATTTGTATAATCCCAGTTTTATGAAGGGTTTTACGGCATAGGCGACATTCCTCCTTATCAAATAAAGGACTCTGTTTGCTTTATTGAGCATTTATATGAGCCGACATGTCAGTTTCTTACTGACGTTTATACCAAGGTCCTTGACAGCTTGCAGAGAGTTCAAAATATGATTTAAGAGTTCAAAATCGTTTTCTGGCCTTCTTATGTTTAGTATTGCACACTTGTGGACTGCAAGTTCCATTTTGTTTGTCGCTACCCAGTTTTGTACTGCATTAACATCTCGGAAATGGTTCCAATCGTCACACTAATTTTAGAAAAGACAGGTCTCCTCTAGTATGTGCCCCAGGGCACTTGCTGGTTTGGTGATTTCTAAATAACCAGCCGAAGGTTTCCTCTAGTAGGTGCCACAGGCTCAGGTTTAAACCTCTATAAAAATGACTGAACACCGTAACCGCTGAACCTCTAGTACAGACCCTTACCCCACAATTATCGAACTCCTCGCCGCTGCCCCAAAAGGTTTATCGAATTTCACATCAAAAGATAAAAAGAGTACCCTGGAATGTTTGCTTCGTGAAACCCTGTCGCAATTGAATGACTGTAAAAAGAAAATGGAAGCTTCTAGTGGAATCATCTCAGAAACTCCTCAAGCAGTAAAATCCATTGAAAGGAAACTTGTGAATGTTGAACCGGGTGCCCTGAATCATCAAGGCCTGAGCTCCAGTCAACACACCAACTATGCCGATGCCACCAAAAGAACCCTCGATGAGCGCGATTATGACATCAAAGCTGAAGAGACTATTGTTCTATTCAATATTGCCGAAGCTACGTCCTCCCAAGATGATTCTAATGTTCAAACTTTATGCGATAAGCTCAAAATTGTTCCCGAAAAAAAAAGAATATTGTTCGCCTTGGCAAACGCAAACCGGAGACATCAGCTAGGCCTCGCCCAGTGGAAATCCAGCTAGCCTCGAGCTACGATCGCCGTATAACTTTGTCCAACTGTCACTTACGTAAGGGCACTAAAGTTTTCGCTAAACCAAAACTCTGCTGAAAAGATCGGCTCATAGAAAAAGATCTGCTTCACAAACGATTTGAATTGATTCAGCTTGCATTAGATTGGGACTTGCTCAGACTCAGAGATCTTAAGTTATTTCATAACGACATACCGATTGACTCTGTTGAATTGGACGACCTATATCTCTTGTCTGAGAAACTCAAATCATCGCCAAATCCGGTAACCACAACTGTGCGAAACGAATGACAATCCTTCAGGTCACGCATACTACCCCTTAAGGTTCAATCAATTAACTCTATGGAAAAACAATCAACTTTACTGAATTACCTCACACTCAACGAAATAGAAATTGCAATCCTGACAGAAACCTAACTCGATTCCTCCACAAGGAGTGATTACTTCAACCTTTTTGGTCAGTATGAGCTAGTATCGAGTGTTGACAGACTCAAGGGTCAACATGGTGGAGTTTCTCTTCTACGTAAGACTTCATGTGACTTAGTAACGCGACCATTTAACTTTTTAAAAAGTGACTTTGGAACTGCTTTCGCGGTAGACAATTCGTCTGAAGCTCTTGTTTTCATGTGCATATATCTACCACCGTCCTCAAGGAAATACAAAGTACCACCTGAACAACTTGAAATATTTATTGATGGCTGCCTCAAAAACATCAATCATAGCTATCCAAAAGAGAAGTTCAGTGTATGCCCTTATCTTCTTGGTGACTTCAATCTACCCGCTTGCAACTGGAAGCTTATGACTAGCCCTAGCCATCAAGAACAAGAAATTCTAAATTTCCTAACAAGTCACTCCCTGGAACCACTCATCCATGACACTCCTACACATCATAGAGGAGGCACTCTTGATAATGTTTTAACCGATGCAGGCTCAGCGGCAGCCTCTACTAGCTGCCAAGTTCGTAGGGATCTCCTGATTAGCGATCACTTTCCAATCGAAGTTTTGAATGACCCCAGAATTTTATCTACTAACCCTATCTTACCGACGCAGTACTGCTTTAATCTGGCAACAAATCTCAATAAATTTGTTGAATCTTGGATTTATTTCAGTTTTGATGCCTCGTCGACTATCAACGACGTAACAACTTTCTATGATTTTCTGTGGAACATCATCCGTACTAAATTCCAGCGTAAGCAATCAAAACGCAAAGCAAATCCATTCTATTATAGCTCTTTAACTATGCACACTTTAAACCAATTGAATACGGCGCGTAAACGAGCTGCCCGGAACCCAACGAAAAGCAATCGATCACAATTACCTCGACTAGCCTCTGAGTTTGAAGCGTTTTCCGAAATGGATAAGATTTGCTTTATTAACGGTTCAATGACCACATGTCTACCCGATTGTTTTGCTTTACTACTTAGCCTGAAAACTTCATCTTATCCCAAACAAATGTTTTATAAAAACAAAGCGCTTGAAGATCCTATAGCTATCGCAAACTGCTTCAACAATTTCTTTGAAAAAAAACTTCAACGCAAACTCATATGTCCGCAATCCACTTGCTCCAGCCGAGTCAATCAGACTTAAGGTTTTCAGTTCGTCCATAAGACCTGATTTATTCTTACATGAGATAATGAAAACAAAAACATCAACTTACCTAACGAATGATTTTTTCCCTTGTTCTCTCCTTAAACTAACTCCACATCTGTTTGCAGATTTACTATCTTATCTCTTTTACTCAATTGTCGAATCTCGACCTTCTCCCGATATTTGGAAAGTAGCCTATGTTAGGCCTTTGCACAAAAAGCTTTCCAAATCCAACTTCGAAAACTACCGCCCTATCAGTTTACTGCCGACATTCCCTTTGATTTTTGAACGCTTACATTTCAATTATCTTTATGAATTATCTAAACACCAAATCCATCCCAATCAGTTCGGCTTTCAGTCCCCAAAAATGCAGTTCTGCAATTAATTGACTAATTGGAGACATTGTACAGCAATAAATCTCATACTCTATTTACGATTTACTTGGACTATGAAAAGGCCTTTGACAAAGTTCCGCATGAAATTGTAATCGCCAAACTGAACTTTTTTGGCTTCGACCAGGAGCTCTGTATCTTATTCTTCTCCTGTCTGGAGAACCGTTCCCAAATTGTTAATATGGATAGTTTTTTTTCTGATCCGATTTTGGTCACTAGTGGAGTACCACAAGGTTCGGTACTTGGCCAGTTTTTGTTTCTCATCTTTATTAATGACCTCCCAATTATTTTTGTATACTGTCTAGCCTGGATGTTTGCAGATGACATTAAACTCCTTTTTAAGTCTTTGAATTTTCATAATGATCTTTCGCGGCTCTACAACTGGAACATTGCAAACGGAATGATCGCTAATCTCGATAAAACAAAGAGTCTTAATTTGAAAGGGTCTTCCTCTGTTGAAATGAATTGCCATCTCTTAGATAATGTTGCTCATATAAAGGATCTTGGAATAATCGTTAGCAATAACCTCAAATGGACAGAGCACGTGTTAACAAAGTTGAATAATGCTGCGAGATGCTTTAACGCTTTGAACCAGAAAATTCCATGGCAAACGCCGTCATGGAAGAAGTATGAACTCTATTCATCCTTAGTGTTATCTGTACTTCTCTATGGAATACCATCTTGGTCTCTTGACATAACACGTCTGAAGTCAATGGAAACGTTTCAAATGCAATGCGTCAAATGGATTTTTGGGACAAAAACGCCATATCAATCACTACTCAAAAAGCATTCCTTACTACCGATGTGTCATCTTATCAAATTCCGGATTTTGTTTTTCTAGCACAACTCATGAACAATAAATACAAACTTGACGATGATCAATTTATCACCTTCAATGCTAACATAAGTGAAAAACGTGTCTGCTCCTCCAGCTTATGTGTAATTGACCCCAAATTTAGCAACTCAAAATATTTCTTCTCACGGAGTACAGTTATGGCTAATTATCTCTTTCGTCATAAGATTATTATCGGATTCAGTAAGAGTGACATAAATGCTGTCAAAGATTTCTTGATAAAAAAACGTTTTGCGTTGACTTAATCTGTACCTATTATGTTGTATGTACTTGTTCAAATTGTGTTGTTATGAAGAGCATATGCTAATACTTTTGGTTTCTCTTTGAGGAATTAGTCTTTCTCTCTCTCTCTCTCTCTATGAGCAAGGGAAAGACTCTATAGGGGGACAATATCAAAGGCTAGGGAACATATGTAATCAATAAAAATCAACTATAAAAAAAAGCTTGCTGGCAGTTCAACTCTGTCAAGAGTATTTGAGGAAAAGGCGAGTTAGTTAGCAGAAAGCAATCTATAGACAAAAAATTGTGCAAAAAAAAACGTAGAGCTCTTTTCTTATAACCTCTCCAGTTCTTCCATTTGAATTCAAAGTTCAAACTTTGAGTTATGGCTAAGAAGACTTGCTTATATGAAAACAATGAAAAAAAATTAAAATGTGACCAATTCCAACAGGCTTCAACTCGTGAGTACTGGCAAAGATGCGTACAACCTGAAGTCAAATCTAAGGTTTAAAGTCAAAAATTATTTATGAGGTTGCTTTCAAAGTCCGTAATAGTCTTCTTCGATAGAACAGAACTCAAAAAAGACTCAAAATAAAAACAAAATTATCTATAAGTGAACTTAATTTAAAAATTTTGATGAAAATTGGAGCTATATATGATTTTTAATTGAATCAGATAAACTTGCGTAGAAGAAAGAATGGCCAATTGAATCATAAATTGATTTAAAAAACGAACGTATTCTAACATCGCGTTCATCGTGAGGTTTAAAAATTAAATGAAATCATTTACAAAGTATAAAAACTTGTCTTTGACTCTAACTCCAAGAAAAGATGTAAATAAAGTAGTTTGTCAAATTAAAATTACTTCCAATATTTAAAACATACGTTTTCGAACTTTACGTTCATCGTCAGGTTAAAACTGTTTCACAAATTGTCAAAGTATAAAACGAATATGTATTTACATTTTTCTGAGACAACCATCTCCTCATATAGCCACACTGTCTGTTGATTGCTGCCATAACGAAAACTCCAAACAACATCCTGCATGTTGGCGCGTTCTTCATTCGTTCTCTTTTGTCATTTTGCACAAAACCAGTTTTTACATGACTCACATTCTACTCCTCTTCCTCTAAGGTCACTCTCAGATTACAGTCTTTGCACATCCCGTTTTGATCAGATGTGGAGATATTTTCATTGAGCTCTGGTTTTTGCAGTGATGCCTCAAACGATTTCATCCACACGTTTGCTAGTATTACAGTCAATGATGCACCCATAGCCAGACCATCTGATTGTACATACCAGATCCCGTTACATTTAAAATGACAGGCGCAATGAAAGAGCTCAATGTTCAGGAGGCTTCCTCAGTCTGTGTCTGTTGCACCTTCCTTGCCTTGGCTGTCGGTTTCCTCTGCTACTTGCCCAATTTCTCACCTTTTCCTTTTCTGAGCAGCCCGCTTAAATTGCATTGATGGCGTAAAAAAGTCTCCAGGGTCTTAATCTCCAACCCAGCTTCCTGATTCCGCCAGCAATAATTTCCCGGCTCCGTCTTCCTTTTGCTCTTCGAAATAAGATGCTTAGTTACGCTTACCACCAGTACCTCAGACTTCAGCAGCTCCTGAAAAATATCCTCTGTGCTTATCCGTCGACAGTAATATATCCCTGCGGTCTTTGTTCGTTCTCAGAAACGATATCAACTCTGGCACGCTGCAGGACCGGTAGTTGTTTGACTTGTGACGTGAGATTGTGTTATTTTTCAGATTGTGCGACACTACCAAGTCCATCCTGTTGCTCAGATGAACATTCTGAAGGAGATTTTTTGCAATTTTGAGCCAGTTTTTGGAGCTTCTGCTGAAAGAGAATCCATGAACCGATAACACTTTTCCTAAAAACTCTTTTTTGCTTGAACAGAGGAGACTATTTACAGCGTGGTGAAGCGAACTTGCAGCCAAAATATGCACAAAAATTTGTATGAATAGGGGAGACTATTTACAGCGTGTGAAGCGAACTTGCAACCAAAGTATTCAGCCTCCATTAATCAATCTATATAATTGCAGTTTCAGCTTTTTGATGTAAATCGATTATAGTGTCATTAGTTTGTCAACCCCGCAACATTCATCTAGAATCTCGCATTCAATGTTATGCACTATCAACATTCAACGAGGTGTTGACCCACAGGGAAATCCTTCTTCTGATGCTCCAAAATTCTAGTGTTAAGATAGCGTTGGGTTTGGCCAACATAGATGGAACTGCATCCATTACATGTACATTTAAATACCACATGGGATTTCAGATTCTTATCGAAAGATGACATCAGGGTTGGCAAGCAATTTCTTAGATTTTTCGTAAAGAAATAGATTTGTATATCACAAAACTTTTACAGTCTACTTGCAAAATTTTGAGTGATGTTTCCCCTGTATTGATTAAAAAACATCGGTTTAATCACGTTTTTGTTGAGACTATTAATCTCTTGAAGATATTGTTATTTTTTGCAGGGTTTTACCTTAACTTTTTCAATCGAAATAATTTTTTCAAACGTCTCATTATCAATCCTGAATGAGCATTCAGTTGGATATTGATTTTCATTCCAGATCTCTTGATTTTTCTTAAGAGCTACATCATAGGATTGCCAGTGACTAGTCGCGTTAAAAATCCAATGCAATGTCCCTTGAATCACATTCTTTTTGTAACGGTGCACACCTACGGAAATTTAAGATTAATTCGGTATCGGTTGCATTTTGGTACCAATGACATCTAATTTTCCTATCTTTGTTTACGTTTATATTTAGACATAGGAAGGCCAGGTCTCCAATACAGTTTGGTGTTTCAAGAGTGAATTGTAAGTTTTTGTGAAGAGAATTTGCATGCTCAAGGTAATCTAAGGGGTTCTCCTTGTCAGTGCACACTATGTCATCCACATACCTCTTGAACAATTTCGATTCAAGTGTGTCCTCTTTCGTACCCTTTTCCACACAATAGGAACAGATCAATACGATTTCCTGCATGTTTTTATACTCAGTGTCTGTGATAATTTGACATTTTTCATGTAAACAGTTATTGCATGATTCGAACTCAACTCCTTTCCCTCGGAAAGTAATGCGTCTGTTACAATCACTTCATATTACCTTCATGTCATGAGTTTCGTTCTCACTTCCCTCATTTGGCCTTTGAAAGGATTTTTCAAAACATTTCATCCACAGATTTGCCAAAATTAAAGCCCGCGGAGCACGCATTGCTAAACCGTCCGATTGAGTGTACCACATTTTATTACACTTCAAAGGCTCTTCATAGCTGACCCCAGAATCTCAGGAACCTCGTCACTGGAGTACAGTTCTCTAAGCGCAATTTCAATTTCCTCCTCAATCGTTACATTAGTGTAAAAACTTTTAACATCGAGAGATACAAATAGCTACTCTTCGTCAAGTTTGGTAGCTTCTAAAGCGGCTCTGGCATATTTCGAGCTAGTCTCAATATTTGCACCAGGTAGCCTCCCAAAAATTGGAGAGAAAATGTTATTGAGGTTCTTGTATCTGCTACCGGGCATTGACAGAACAGGCCGAAGTGGCATACCGCTTTTTTGTACTTTAGAAAGTCTATAAAGCCCGGCCGGTTGCAATCCTGTTGTCTTGAGCATTTGATAAATCTTCTTACTTATCTTTCCCTGTTTCATTAATTGATGCAAACTGCTACTTATCAGTTTGTCCGTTCTTTTTGTTAGATCATCACTTTCTCCATTACAAGCCCTAAACTGACTGGCACTGAGGATTTCTTTTAGTTTATCCGAGTATGTTGTCTGATTGACGACACAAAAAACCGCAAACTTTAGCAAAAAGTACAGCTATTTGTCCTTGATCTTTCAAAAAAATAATTTATTTTTTAACCCGTTTATCCATTGGTGTATCACGTACATTCTTGGCGTACCATTTTGCAGACGATTCTATTACACATAAATTTTTACCACCAGTGTTGTTTTCCCGTAACTAACAAACTAATCTGTCTACGTCCGCAAAGAAGTGCACTTCATTAAATTGGTCCCTGAATGGATCCTTTGGACATAATGGTAAGAGGTCCAGGACCAATTTTGGCCGTTCAACACCGTCCAATGTAACAACCGTCTAAGGAGATTCATTCCGATAAGGCCCGTCCTGTCTCTCAGACAGCTTCCTTAACTTGTCATTAAGTCTCCTACTAGTTAACATGGAATAGTCTTTCATTTTTTCTCTAATGCTGTACACAATTGAAGGTAAAAATTCTTTTTTCGTTTCTTTCCTGAGAATGTCCCTGTCCTCCCTAAGTTTTTCCACGAACAATCAAAGACCTTGTTCCGCCTGACTTCTATCTTTCCTTCAGAGCTAAAGTTGAAAGCTGTTTTCCTCTTTATCTGAGAAAAAATCGTTTTTCGGAATTCGAAATCTCAAAAAATCCGGATTGATATCATTATTATCACAGTTTTTCAAAAATTCTAATCGATGTTTTCAATTTAAAAGTTTATTTGAAGATTTGACATAGTTAAGGAATTGTTTCAAGCAGTTGTTGTGCCTGAGATTGCATCTGAGCCATAGTTGTGGTAGAATTTTGCACATTACGAAAACTCGCTGAAGGACAGGGGGCAATGAAGCCCTATTAATGAGGAGCTACAATCTTGTTTTGTATCTTTTCTACCAGTCTTACCGTTGCTCTCGCCTTCCTGTGTCGTTTTCCGAGTTTCTTCCCTCTTCCTGTCTTCAGCAGAGATTTTAGGTTTTCGTGCTTGGGCCGAACAAGGTCCAGTGTTCTGATCTCGCGTGCCGGTTTTTGCTGGAGCACACCGTAGTCTCGCCACTATGTTTCCCCTTACGTTTCGATATCAGGTTCATTGTCATCCTCAGAACAAGTATCCCAGTGCTCAACAATTCGTTGAAAAAATTAGGGCTCCCAGTGCGCTGACAGTACACCAGCGCTTTACACTGTCGTTATTCATGGCCAAGTAGTTTGTTAGCTCTTGTACACTACTTGGTCTTTAGTTCTTCGGTTTGCGGCTTGAGATGTTGTTATTGATTAGTTCATGCCACACAACTATGTCAGTTCTTGTGCTCAACCGGGAATGGCCCAGAAGTTTCTGTGCGTTTTTCAAACGATTCTTTGTATTGGTGTAGAAAGAAATTCCAGGTACTGTTGTTATATTTGTTGAGTGATCCTTCTTTTCACTGTATTGAACACTCATTACCGCAATATGGAGTGGACTGGCTTCTAAAATATGTACCATATTTTCTGTAACATTTCAGAAAAATACTAATTTTTTGTTCTTTTTAGCTTTTCCCGGGCCTGTTAAAGATCGGATTGACAATGGTTA